>NW_026694160.1:0-77938 GCF_021218885.2 Marmota monax | reverse complement strand
TTTCTTTCCACTTGCTACAGAATTTGAATCTTGACCATGGGAGCTTCTGCCTTAAGAATTACTAAAAAGGCAAGACTAGATCTACTTTTGGAAACATCATATAGGTTATATGGAGATTTTAAGAAAAAAATATAAAAGCTAATATTGTGTTTTCAGACTGTTCATATAATATTTGAATTGTTTGATGAAATGTATGTTGTAAAACTTTATTGAAATGGATATGTGTGTCATACGTATGATGAAATTCTCAAAATATGAAACTGAATATGGGTCTAGGATTTAGGCAACATTATTTTGATATGCTGGTTACTATATTTATTCATCAATGGGTTAATGTATTACAATTATTATACTGCCATCAAACATATAATCTTTAAGTTTTTACAATTTTAACTTGAAGCACTGACTTAAGAGTTCTTTTCTAATAAGAAACAGTATTTGCTTAATGTTTTTTGCCTTTTCTCTTTGCTTATATAATCTTGGAAAATATTAGTGAAGTTGCAGGTTCTAATATAAAGTACTTTTTTCCACTGAAGTATATTAAAATGAATTGCTAACGTATGCCATCATTCATTATGGTGTAGGAAGAACTAAGAGGAACCATCTAGAACTCTGTAGAAAGTGATATGAATGATGATGGTTGAGTAGAAATTTTTCTCTAACTCTGGGCATGGTCCAGATAGTGGAGACAATCATTGTACCCATCCTGAAACCATCAGGTGTGTATAATATTTTGAAGCTATTACTCTCTTAAAGTGATAAGATATTCATAAAAAAGTTCAATATAATAATTGTGGGTTTCCAACACCACCTGTTATACATATATCATCTTGTTTTCACCTGTTTAAAAATGTCTTCCATGTTATAGCAATTACACCACTTGGTTTAGGAAATTTTTTAGAGTAGGGTACAAGTATGCAGAGATATCCGGTAAATGTCTCTTTGGCTCAATTTTTCTATCAGCCTAAACTGCTCTAAACAATAAGATCTGTTAATGTATATATTTGTATAATGGCCAAAAATCTGCTATCTCAATTTTTAAAAATATTTTTAATTGTTGATGGACCTTTATTTTCTTTATATTCAGTGTTGAGAATTATACCTAGTTCTTCACACATGCTAGGCAAGTGCTGTACCACTGAGCTACAGCCTCAGCCCTGCATAGTTTTTTAAATAAATAGTTTTTGTACAGTTTAACTGGACTCAGGTATTAATTAAAACATTTCAAAGTTTGTCCTCTAAAATTAGCAATTATGCTACTACAGTCCTGTAGTGTTGATGCTTTATGTGACAAAGCATGGGACATGGCATAAATAAAAAGTCTCTGGAATAGGTGCGGTTGCATTTCTGTTCCTAATATACAACCAAGTGAGTTTTGTAACAAGTGTCATGACATGGGGTCAGTACTGTCTCCCTGCAGTTAACTCACTGTAGAATAGGTGCCTACTTGATTATAGTTTTCTCAAAGCATCTGCATGCATAAAATGTCTAAATGTTCCCTCATGATTCTTGTTGGCCTGTAGAATAATTATTTCCAAGGAAATGGAAACACATTATAATGAAAGCTAAGTTGCAATTGGTTTAGAAGATTAAAAATAAAATAAAACAAGACTAAGTACAGTCTGGTTTGTTTGAAGAACCCCACTCTCCAATGTTAAAGATGCTTGGTGGCTCACTGTATGATGTTTGCCACTCAGCTAGGCTCAGGTTGTCTCCCTTCCCCTATTCAGAGCATGAATTTAAACAGAGGGTTAACTTCTGCTTTACCAAGGTCTCCTGGACATAACAGCACTTGTCTCACATCGTGGAATGTCAAGAGTTGCTAGGTACTGTTTTCATGGCAGAGTTTTATGTACAATTTATGCTTTTAAACATTTTTGTAACCCCATTAAATCCTGCCAGTAAAAGAAAAGCATACAATGTTCAAAATGGAAACTCTGGAGAGTATGCAATGCTAGGTTTGGTGGACAGGACATTCACATCCCCGGCCTCCTATTCCTTTGTAGGACCCTCTGGCTGACAGCAAGTAAAAGGCAGGATGGCAGCCAGTGATGTGGCTATAGAAATCATCTTCCTGTCACAGACTGTGGTTGGAGTTCTGGGCAATTTCTATCTTCCATTACCTAATCCTTTACTTCACTGGGTGCAGGTTAAGACACACCAAGTTTATTATTAAACACTTAATTGTGGCCAATTTGTTAACTCTCCCATGCAAAGAAGTTCCCCAGACAGTGGCAGCTTTCAATTTGGAATTTTTTCTTGGTGATTTGGATGCAAACTACTATTCACACACAGGCTTTTTGTCAATTTTAACCATGTGCCTTCTGAGTGTCTCCAGGCCATTATTATCAGCCCCAGTGAATTCAGGTGGGCAGAGCCTAAAGTTAAAGCTCCCAGGTACATCAGTTCCTCCATGTATTTAAACTGGATGCTGTACATGCTTATAAACATCATTTTTCTTAAGAATATTACTGGAAAATGGAACAACACAACATCATAAACAGACAAGATTATCAATATTGTTCTAGTGTTCATGCTAACTAAACATTAGGATCACTGTATGCAGCATTGCTGAAATTCCCTGATGTCATGTGTGTGGGGCTTATGCTCTGGACCAGCAGCTCCATGGTGCTCCTCCAGTGTAGGCAAAGACAGAGAATGTAGAAAATAACTCCCACAGGTCCCCTCTGAGTCCAGAGTCATCAAAACCATCCTTGTCCTTGTTAGAACCTTACTGTCTTTTTACACACTTCCCTGTATCTTTCAGAGTTGTTTGCCTGTTATTCATAATCCCAACTGGTTCCTCATAAACATGACTGCAATCACTTCTGGGTGTGTACCAGCTCTAAGCCCCTTTCTGCTTCTGAGTCAAGACCCCAGACTCTGTTTTGTTTAAAGAGTAGAAAAGCCCCTGACCTTATGAAAAACATGTAAACTGTATATATTCACACAATTCTTATTTGTTTATTGATTCTAACCCATAAAAATGAAGCATAACCATATAGAATTACATTACATAGAAATGGTTATTTGTACCCAGACACCCATGTATTTTTGCTTTCGTGCTGTTGCTTTCTGAGTGGACTGGATTGTCCTGGCACCTAGTCCTTGGTGAGCTTCCTGCATGCCTGAGGACTGTCATGGCATATGTGAGGGTTTGGATCAGGGTGTTTCAGGCCAGAAGCCTAAACTCGTCTGTGTGAAGCATGTGCAAACCAGGCATTATATTTTTCTTTTCACATAGGGTAAGAATTCTCTTCTCTTTCCCTTACATCCTGTTATTTTGTTTTGTTTTGTTTGTGATGTGAGTGACTGGACAATTAATGGGAACTTCATGCTATGAAGCCATCTCCTGCTAACCTGAATGCTGGCATCCCCAAGAGTTAAGTAGGAAAATCAAAGGCTTTTCAGTGTAGATGATGAGGATGTTGTCCTTCAGTTTAAGAAAAGCTCTTCTGGGGACTGGAGTGGTAGAGCACTGGCCTCGAATTGTGATGCACTGGGTTCAATTCTCAGCCTTGCATATAAATAAAATAACGGTCCATTAACAACTAAAAATATATTTTTATAATAAAAAGCCCTCCTGAGGTGTCTCAAGACACTTATGGGATGTGTGTGAACCATTGCACATTGTACCCTAGTGAATAGGAATATCTGCTGTCTGGGAACATTCAGCAGACATTTCCTTTATTAAGACTGCACAGAGACATTGTGAATTCCTATCCTACTCTGCCTTCTCCCACACAGCCCCTGAGAAGGGCATGACCTGCCAAGATGCCAATCAACTTTTGGCTGCAAGACTTCAAGACTTCACCTTCAAGACTGTGCCATTGAAACTTTGTCCCTGTCTTTGATGTACTCCCTTAAAAAACCCACTGAAGCCGTCTCCTGTTGTCCAGCTCCAGCACCCTGTGGACTAAACCTACTTATCAGGGGCTGAATTTTTTAAAATGTATTTCTGAATCTTTGTTTTCTGTTCTTCACTTATTATTCTAGACTTCAATTTCTCTTGTGGCTTACACTCTCATCAATAGGAAGAATAAAATTCCAAGGAGATGCTTGTTTTCACCCCTACTGAGACTCACAAGGCACAGCTCTTTCACTGTGCTCTTCTTCACTGGTACCTCCCATTGTCATAGGCTCCCTCCTGCCATTAGGCTGCATCAGCAAAGGTCTATCCAGTCTATTCCTGTTCTGAGCCTTGGCACCCTGATATTTTGCCAGGACTTCACCATCAGCACATCTACTGTGTATCAAACTCTATTGCTCCTGTGCAGGCATTTCAGACACAGATGACTAGCACTCACCTCAGCCCTGGAAAGTTACTGTGGGACTTCACCCAGCTTTAGGATGTGGAGCAGTAACTATTCAAATGGCTAAGGAATTCTGCACTTTTTGTATGTTTGACAAAAGAGTGGCCATGTCTTGGAACCATCCCCAAAAGTGTTCACTGAAATTATGAGTTAGATAGGGGCTATGGTTGTGGCTCAGTGGTAGAGCGCTTACCTAGCATGTGTGAGGCACTGAATATGATTCTCAGCATCACATATAAATGAAGGAATAAAATAAAGGTTTGTGAACATCCATTTTTTTTTTAAATTATGAGTTAGCCTATTTAATATGCTCTTTTCTGGCAAAAGCTGAATAGTTTTCCAGGTAAACATGTATCATGAATAAATAGTGATATTAATTGTCTGGGAGAATAGGAAGTCATCCTATTGGGAAATTCTCAACACTACACTTAGTACACTAATTTTTAAAGTGAATTTATTTTATATATATATATATATATATATATATATATATATATATATATATATGCGCAGAATACATTGGATTCATTGTACACAAGTGTAGCGGAAGTTTTCATTTCTCTGGTTGTATATGATATAGCATCACACCCTATGTGCAGTCAAACATGTACCTAGAGTAATGATATCCATCTTATTTCACAATCTTCCCTACCACATTCCTCTTCCCTACCCTCCCTCCCCTTTGCCCAAACAAATTTCCTCCATTTTCCCCATGTCTCCCCTCTCCCCACTATGGGTCAGCATCCATGTATCAGAGAGAACATTTGGCCTTTGTTTTTGGGGGGATTGGCTTACTTCACTTAGCATGATATTCTTCAACTACATCCATTTTCCTGTAAATGCCATAATTTTATTCTCTTTTAATTCTGAGTAATATTCCATTGTGTGTATATACCACAGTTTCTTTGTTCGTTTATCTATTGAAGAACAACTAGGTTGCTTCCACAGTTTAGCTATTATGAATTGAGTTGCTATGAACATTGATGTGGCTGAATTACTAGTATACTGATTTTAAGTCCTTTGGATGTAAATTAGGAGTAGAAGAGCTGAGTCAAATGGTGGTTCCATTCCAAGTTTTCTAAGAAATCTCCATACTGCTTTCCAGGTTAGTTGCACTAATTTTCAGTCCCACCAGCAATGTATGAGTGTGCCTTTTCCCCTACATTCTCACCAATATTTATTGTTTTCTGTATTTTTGATAACTGTCATTCTGAGTAGTTTTGATTTACATTTCTCTTATGTTATTCCAATTAAAATCCCAATGTCATTCTTTATAGAAGTAGAAAAAGAAATCATGAATTTTTTTGGAAAAAATAAGAGACACAGAATAGTCAAAGCAATTTTTAGCAAGAAGAGTTAAGCAGGAGGCATCACAATACCAGAACTTAAACTATACTACAAGGCAATAGTAACACAATGACATCGTATTGGCACAAATATAGACATGTAGACCAATGGTACAGAATGGAAGACAGAGACAAACCCTCATAAATTATTATCTCATACTAAACGAAGGCACATAAAACATATATTAGACTATTTCTCTTAAATAGTCTTCATTGCCAATGTGTTCTTGAAGCAAATGGCAGAATGCAGATTGTTTAATTTCTTACTACTAAGTAATTCATTTTAAAAATAATATCTAAGTATCTTATCTCTCACCCTTATTTCTACCTTCATGTCCTCATGAAATACATTGATAAGTCAGATATAAACAGGTTTATTTGCAATATGTTATGTCTGCTTTCTGATTGGTAGCACATAAGGATTTTTTAAGCCTTTAAGTCAAAAAGAGATATATATTTAAAAATATGAACAGTTCATTTTATAACCAGTCTTTGATGAGCTCTGAGGTAGGTGTAAAATACCTTAGCCTGTTTTAGGCTTGGACATGACATGTGCCCCATATCTACTGTATTAATGCTGGGATATTCAGAGGTAAATGATTGCATTGTGATAGGTGTAACTTGATCAGTCCACCCCAGTTTGAATGCACTCACAGGGGGTAACTGTAGGCAGATGTGGTGTGTTTGGGGTAGGCAGGTCACTGAGGAACGTGCACTAGAAGGAGGCATCTTCCCTGTGGCCTCTTCTGGTTTTCCAAGTCTCTCTGCTTCTTGACTGTCTTGAGGGGAGCAGATTTCTTCACTATGCCATGTCCTCGTGATGCTCTGTGTCACCTTTGGCCCAGGGCAATGGAGTTACTCATCTATGAACTGAGACCTCTGGTACAATGAATGCAGATAATCTTTACCTCCTCTAGATGTTTGTTCTTGTCTGTCTTGATCACAGCAATAAAAATCTGGAAAAAAAAAAAGCAACCTGCATATGATTTGGGATACTTTGTTTTTTGTAGATCATGATCTGCATGACACCCCTTTAAGGACTGGGCCTCTGGTCTATTCTCTAATGAGAAATGAGAATAAGTGATTACTGTTTAGACTTTAAAATTCTATTGGTATCACTTAGTACTAGAACAACATTCTGCTGAAGTTCTCAAGACTTAACTTGGCCTGCAACCCTTGTTCTTGTTTCCCAGCTTGCAAAAAGTGTATTTTCAAAAACACTTTGCCTTTGGCAAGTGAGTGTTCTCCTACATCTTGCATATTATATTGGATGTAATGGCAAACATTGTTAAACAAATATTCTCATTATGACCCCTGTTCTGTTTAATTTTCTACATTGATTTATGTTATTATTTCCAAGATGCTACATTTTATCTTTTCAAAAAAAAATGATCAGAACATGCACTCATTTAATGCCTTCACTATCCACCTTGAAATGAAATGGGATAGTAATATTTTGCTGTAACTAATTTTTAACAACTGATATGTATTTTAAGGGGTTTTATTTACAAGTTAGCATGCGATGCTCAGTGAAATTTTAGAAACCAGGCACCCACCACTGCATGCAACTCCTACATAGAAAAACAATATCTTCAGTCTGAAATGCTTTGTTGTCTCTCTCAAAACATCTCCAAGACTATTGTGAATTGTGCTGCTGTAAACATGTCCATCCCAAAAACCCAAACCCCAAAAGTTTTCTCTGATAAGTGGATGCTAGTCCATAATAGGAGGGCAGCATGGGATTAGTGGAGGATTTTTGGTTTGGGAAAATGGGAGGGAGCGGAGGAGAGGGGTCATGGAGATAGGGAAAATGGTGGAATGAGATGAACATTATTATCCTAGGTACAGGTATGATTGCACAAATAGTTTGATCCTATTGTGTGTACAGTCAGAAAAGTGAAAAATTGTGCTTCACTTGTGTACTATGAATCAAAAAACATTCTGTGGTCATGTATAACTGTTTAGAATAAATAAATTAAAAGACATTTTTAAAAATCCTCAAGATTGATAAGTATGTGAAAGCTAACAGCATAGATCACTTTCACCTCTCTCAAACTTTATAACAAATGAGAGTTCAGCATAAACATTTTTATATTTGATATTAAAAATTCCATGTTCTTTCAAATTAGCATTTTTCCACATTACCAGTGGTGAAATTCAATTGTAGGAATATCAAATATTTAAGCTTTTTTTTTTTTTTTTGTGCCTGGGATCAAACCCAGGGCCTTGTACATCAAGGGAAGCACTCTACCAACTGAGCTATATTCCCAGCCCCTAATTAAGCATTCTTTTAAAAAACTGTTTTATCTTTATACATTACAGTTTTACATACTATTGTTGTTCATTGACATAATTATGCCAGCAATAACATGATTTGCTCTTGTTCAGTCACCAGTACTTTTTCTTTTCCACCACTAATGTCTCCCCCTGTTCCTTTTCCTATACTCTAATAGTCTTCCTTTTATTTATTTAAAATATTTCAAAATCCGTGCTTTATAGATAACTCATGAACTTGAAATTCAATGCTATATTCATACATGTACATTGAATAGTATGGTCAATTGCATTCCACTCTTCCTTTCTTTTACCAGCCCTCCTTCATCACACTCAATCCCCATCCTCTACTCATCTCATTTCTGTTTTTGTGAGACATTCTCCACCCTCTTATTTTCTGCATTTTGGTTTAACTTCCACATATGAGAGAAAGAAATCAATATTTGACTTTTTGAGTTTGGCTTATTTCACTTGCCATGATGTTCTGCAATTCCATCCATTTACCAGCAAATGCCATAATTTCATTCTTCTTTATGGCTGAGCAAAAATCCATAATGTATATGAACCATATTTTAAAAATTTATTTATCTTTTGACAAGCAACTGGGATAGTTCCATACATTGGATACTGTAAATTGTGCAGTTTTAAACATTGATGTGGCAGTCTCTCTATAGTATGCTAATTTTAGATCTTTTGAATAAATACCAGTGAGTGGGATAGCTGGTTCATATAGTGGTTCCAGTTTTGGTGTTTTGAGGAATCTCCATACTTCTTTCCAGAATGGCTTCAGTTATTCATGGTCTCAATAACAAAGTAGTACTGAACGTTTTCCCCCACAGCCTCACCAGCATTTATTATTGTTTGTAATCTTGAAAATAGCCATTATGACTGAAGTGAAATGAAATGTAAGTGTAGTTTTTAATTTGTATTTCTCTTCTTGCTGGATATATTGAATATTTCTTTTTTCATTTATTTGTGGGTTATATAATCTTTTAAAAGGTGTCTGTGTAGTCGTTTTGCACATTTACTAATTAGGTTATTCATTTTGCTGGTATTTTTTGAGTTTTTATACTGGATACTAATGCCTTATTGTTACCCCTGTTTACCGGTGACTAGTCCTTGCTTCCCCAATGCTGAAATATAACACCTGAGAAGCACGCCGAGGCAATTTTAGACTTGAAAGTAGAAGCTTTGTTAAAGGAAAGTAGAAAAGACTTCTCTCCAGATGAAGAGGTGGAATCCATGGAAGGGGGAGGTCTTCCCTCTTTCATAGCTAAGGTCTACTTTCAGCTTTCCTGTATTCCTGTCCCATTCTTGTCCTTCCTTCTGTTATCTTGCAGTGATGGAATATAGGTGGGAATGCCCAAAGGGTGGGGGACAGGTGAGCTGGAGGAGTAATCTGGGCAGGAAGGGCTTTTGGATTAGCATCTCCATGTTTGTTGGGAGCTTCTTCATTAACATTTCCTTGGGATGGACTCTGGGCTTTGGGGACAATTTCAATGTTCTGGTTTCCTGGATTCCATTCTCAATAATGGCCTCATTTTATTCATCTTACTCAGTATTAGACCTGATTTACCTAACTACACTAATTACCTATCTTTAAATCGGCTTCATTATCTGAGGAGCATTTCACAAGGATCTTTCCAATTCTGTAATCTCTTTTTTGACATAGATACCTAGGTACCATCTCTGTGACTAGGAAAAGGATCTGTGTGCCCACATGCATCTAAGTTCTTGCTGCCTGTGATTGTAAATTGTGTGCTGGGTTTCTCCACTCCCTGAGATAAAGGTGTGGTTGGTATACCTGTGTCTGAGCTCTCATTGCCTACCATAATGAATATTCGTTGTCTTCTCTCCTCTGTTGAGATCCCCTTGGGACAGCACCATCAGTAGCCTCCCTTGTGCTACTTTGGGCCTTTTAGTGCAGGCTCTCTGTTGGCTTTCTATGGCACAGAAGGTTTCCTGGTTGGTGTAGCTCACAGGGATTTTATCTATCTCCAGGATGGGGATGAGATATCAGCTGCCTATTGTTTTCTGAGCCTTCTATAGAAGTTGTGCTGAGTGCTGTCTGAGGAGTGGCACTCCCCGGGAGTGATTGAGAAACGATGTGACTCGATTTTTGAGAAACCAGCCTCTACCTCAGAGCAAAGCCTGAGGGGGCATGGCCCTTGTCCTTGGAAAAACTCAGAGCATTCCTAGGCACACACCACCCTGCTGAGTTGTATGTCTGCAAATAACAGGAGAGATCTGTGGTGCCAGGTATCCCTGATTCATTCAGGCTAGGTGAGGACCCATAGCAATCCCCTAGCAACCACCAATCAGCATGAGACAGGGAAAATACCTGGGATGCCAGATGACCCTCCCAGTAATTTATGGTGGTTGGTAACATGCTGGGAAACCATGTAGTTCAGCACATACTCCCCTCATTGCTTAAATTAATCAGTTCAAATGAATCCTCCTCTTTTACTAACCAATCACCCTTACCCAACTTGTTCCCACCAGTGAATGTGCTAATCATGTTTTAGAGTTGTTTTATGATTTTCCTGTGGTGGGTGATGATTTGCTAAGAGATGCTATGATGTATGTAAAGTCCCTGCCTTCCCCCAAAAGTGTATAAAACTGCTGCAAACCCTGGGCTTGGGGCCTCTCAGAGTCACCAGTTGCTCTGTGTGCAGAGGACAGAGCTAGCTCACAATAAATACTTCTTTGTTGCTTACATAAATCTTGGTCTCTGGTGGTCTTTTTGGGGTCCTGAACCTGAGCATATCATTTGAGGGCTCGTCTGGGATACCCCCTTATAAGCCTACCTAGACACCCCGATCAAGAGGTGATGAAAATCCAGCTGGTAAGTTAGGGCATTGCTGATCTGTAATTTTCTGTACTCTGGTGGCCTGCAGGTTCTGGTTCTGTATTTTCTGGTCGGCAAAAGGTCCTAAAAATTATATACATATTTTATGTATCAGTTAAAAGTTCCTGGATGTAGTGTCACATGCCTGTAAGCCCAGAGGCTAGGGATGCTAAGGCAGGACAATTGCAAGTTCAAAGCCAGCCTTAGCAAAAGCAACTAAGCTAAGCAACTCAGTGAGACCCAGTCTCCAAATAAAATACAACAACATAGGGCTGGGGATGTGGTCAGTGGTCAAGTGCCCCTAAGTTTAATTCCCACTATACCACCCCCTGCAAAAAAAATGTTAACAAACATGGAGACTGATTCTAATGTTTTACCATTTATGCTGCTCTCATAAGGTTTTTTATGGATGCTCTCTATCAGGTTAAAAGGCCTAATTTCTATTCCCAATTTCCTATGAACATGTATTATGAATAAATACAGAATCTTCACTGCTAATCTGGTGAATTACATGAATAGATTTTTCAATGGAAGGCCGATCTTCCATTTCTCAAATAATCCAGACTTGTCATGATTCACCTATCTTTATGCATCGCTGGACTCAGCTAATACCCACCAGAATTTTCATGTTTGTTTGGAAAAAAGGTGACCTTTGTTCTTCTTGTGCTGTCCTTGTCTGCTTTGTATAAAAACCAAGTGGCTTGGGAAACTGAGTCAGAGAGCAGGTTCTCCCTTCTAATCTCTGGAACATTCTGTATAAGATGGGGAGAACTGTTCCCTGAATCTTTGGGAGAACTCTTCTTGTAAAGCCATCTGGTTCTGGCATTTTCTGTAGTATTAAGCAGAGAAGATTTTTAAACTACTGATTCCATTCTTTAAAGGTTAGAGGCCTATTCAGATTCTGTTTGTTTTCAAGTTTTGCCAGTTGACATTTCTCTGTTTTATGGGTTTTGTTGTTGCTGTGAGTGTTCTATTTTTAAGCTCTGGTCTACACGAAGTCATGTGCCTTTATTTCAGTATCAATGTGACATACTTGTGTCCTCTCAGTTTCTTTTTTCTTTTTTTCCTTCATTTGAATTTGTGTGTTTTCTTTGTCATTTCATAGAACCAGCTAGATTTGTTGATTCCATTTTATGTTTATTGTTTTCTATTTCAAACATGTTCTCTCATATTCTGACTGCCTCCTTCCTTCAACATGCTTGGGTTTTAGGTGGGTGCTTTATAAGTCATTTGCTCATTAAATTTAAACATTTCTCTTCCTCTAATATAAATATTTATTCCCCTCCAAATACTGATTTGGCTGAATTCCAGAAGCTTTGATATGTAGCTTTTCGTCTCTCCATACTAAACATAAATATGCATGTACCATTATCCTGGTGTCTTCAGGTGATAGTATCTAAGGTCCCTGCCCGAGGATAACAAGATCCACAGATGTTCAAAATTTTTATATAAAAGAGTGTTAATATTTGCATATAACCTATGCAATCCTCCCATATACTTTAAATCATCTAGATTATTTATAATACCTAACACAATGTAAGTGCTATGTAAATAATTGTTATACTGTATTGTTTAGGGAATAATAATGAGTAAAATATCTGTACATGCTCAGTACAGAAAAAATTGTTGTTCAAATGTTTTTCCATCCTTAATTGGTTGAATCCACAGATAGATTACAATCAGAAAATCATCTGTGTAATTACTAACCTATGGTTGGGACAGGATTTTGTTGTTGTTGTTGTTGTTTTGGGGTACCAGGGATTGAATTCAAGGGCAGTCAACCACTGAGCCACATCCCTAGCCCTATTTTGTGCTTCATTTCAAGAAAGAGTCCCATTGAGTTGCTTAGTCCCTTACTTCTGGTGAGGCTGGCTTTGAACTTGTGATCCTCCTGTCTCAGCCTCCGAGCCACGCCACTGGGATTACAGGTGTGTGCCACCGTGCCTGGCTGGGACAGGGTTTTTTGCTACCCATATTTCACGTGTGCTTGAAAATAGTGTGCATGTTCTTTCTTTCCCTTTTTTTCTATCTCCCTACCCCAAGTTTTCTGAAGTTCTTGAGTGTGTCTGCTAAACCCAGTGTTAGAAAAAGCTGAATTTCACACGTGTTCACATAATATGCTTCTTTGAGACTGTCTTCTAAAACAAACTTTTCCATTGAGCACTCATGGGGTATTAACAAAATTCCTCCTCTAAACACTCTTCCCTTACCGTCCTACCTAGATTGTTTGCAGAAGTGCTCTGGATATTCCTAAACTTTCCATTCTTCTTCTAGAACTTCAGCAGTAGGGAGTGGGTTTTTGGTTGGAGGTTTGTTTTTCAAAGCCTTTCTCTGGAGAGAAACTGAGACCCATCATAAACTCTAAGACGTAGGAGGATCTCTGAAGCATCTCTGCACTCCAGAACGAGGACTGCCTCCCAGAGCAGTGTCAGGCCATTGTGAGGATTATGGAAGAACATTGAAACTCTACAGGTGAACCCTGCAGGAGATGCTTGGAGAATTTTCAAGTGATTTAGTTATTGTTAAATCTATTGACTACTTGTGAAAATGCAAATGAACAGGACACAAGATTTCAAAGGAATTAAAAATTAATTCAAACAAAATATCAAGGAGATAGCATTTGTCACTTCTTAGATCAGTCCTGGGGAGAAAGTGGTGGCATTTGAGGGTTTGCAGGGAAGCAGAAAAACATTTTTAAACTTAGACAAGGGACTTAGCCAAATTCAAAAAACAGTCCTGAGTAAAATCCATACCCTCTGACAGGGGTGGTGATACCAGCTTTGACCACTGGCATCCTTTTCCTTGGCTTTTCTTGGGTGAGCAAAAAAAAAAAAAAAATGATGCAGAGCTTCTGCTGATGGGTGGAGCCATGTGACTGGCTCAGGCCAATGGGCTGTGAGCAGAAATGAATCTCACCTGGTGCCAGCACAAAAGGACAGGTGCTTACTCTGTTTATGGGGCTCTGGAGTGGCACATGTGATTGCAATGCTGGGCCTTCTAAAGTTCATACTTAAGTGACTGTGAAATATAGCTGGGTGCAGTGGCTCATGCCTGTAATCCCAGAGGCTGAGGCAGGAGGATCATGAGTTCAAAACCAGCCTCAGCAAGAGTGAGGTGCTAAGCAGCTCAGTGAGACCCTGTCTCTAAATAAAATACAAAATAGGGCTGGGCATATGGCTCAGTGGTTCATTGCCCCTTAGTGCAATAACCGGTACCCCCCACCCCACCCGAAAAGTGATTGTGAAATATAGTAAATAACAAACAACCCCGAAATCTCAGTGGCTGAACACAACAGAAGTTTATTTCTTATTTCTTGTTCATTTACGTATACAACAAAGGATGTTTATCAACTTGAGCCTGGATGATCCTAATGCTCTATGAAGATATATATCAAATGAGATTCCGGGTAGCATTACTTATAATAGTATAATAATTTTAACAGCACCCTAAATGTCAAAAATAAAAATAGGAGATAGCCAAGGAAATTATGGCCTGAGATAGAACACTATAATAAATAGAATAAATATTTTACAACAAATAGAACTGATATATTGAAGATCTTTAACAGCAATGGATAAGTTTTCACAATAAAATATTGAGGGAGAAAGGCAGACTGTTTAAGGATTCATACAGTGTGATTGCACTTTTGCTAAAAAAAAATGGACATAAATGCAGGGCATGAAAAGACATAGACCTGGCAGTGTTGGTAGTGACCATGGAAATGAGGTAGCACAAGATTAATGATCGAAAGGCCACCAGGAGCTTGAAAGAGGGAACACTGAATATGAGCTGAGAGATGCTATTATATATAAAATAGAAAAGATAAGTAAGGACTGCTTCCAAAAACCACAGTAGCAGCAAGGGGGACTGAGTCCTGAGTGGTTGTGGGAACAATTTTATTAACAAGCATACCCATGACTGGTGACATCATTGCATGGAGCACCCTGCCAGTGGATTTCTTTATTTCCTTTTGTTTTTACTGACAATACTCACAACCTTGAGTTGTAAACTTGCTTATCATAGTTAGGAACATAAAGAGGGGAGTGGTGCCTCTTTAAACATGCAGGCAGATGTCAAGAAGGATTCTCTGGCTTGCTAAACTTAAAATCAGTCTTAAAGTATGGATGACTAGGCAGGCCATAAAACATCATGACAACTTGAACTTGCCATCCCTGGAGGTTTGCAAAATATGCCTAACCTTGTCTGTCCAGGAACACCGTGTGCTAAGGGAGGGTGTTGTCTTGTAGAGAAATAGGACACTTTCTAAATTATTAGGGCCTGTTCCAGGAAAAGGCTAGGGAGTGGAGTTAAGAGGTTTTATTATTATTATAATTATAATTCTTGCTCATTGTTGAGGGCATAGCTCAAGGTTGTTTCCCTGCTTGGTCCCCTATAGCCTTCCCCCATCACTGCAGTTTGTAATTATCTGAATCCCCTAGTCCATGATAACCATCAGTACACAGGAACCATATTGTCCTCAGGGTCCAGAACAATGCACAAAGTAAGTGCTAAATAAAAATTTACCAAATGAATTATTAGTGGCTTTGCGCTGTGCCAGAAAATGATTCCAACTTCTTACACACCCTAGTTCCCTTTGTTTAGTACTTCCTCTCTTAAATATCTCAGTTTTCTATGCCAAAGCAGGGCAGTGGCAAGCCTGCTCATCAGCCCGCAGAGAGCCCATTGCTACTGCCAGTTGGTCCTGAGGTGCTGTTTCCATGCTTGGCTTTCAAGCAATGGTGAACCAAGGGTTCCATCTTAAAGTCCTGAATTGGGAGGTGACCAGGCCTGGTCTCCCCAGTGTTGGCACCCTCAAGCTTCTCCTTCTCAGTTGGCTCTGTTCCTCTGGTCTGAAGTGTAACCCCACCCAAACCGCCATTCTGTTCACTAACCTGGGGCCAGAGTGGAGTAAAGGAAGGGTCTACATGGAACAGGCCCCTTCTGGTAGTCACATAGACAAAAGAGTGACCTTCAGAAAACATCTGGGAATCTCCATAACCAAACTTGGTCCCCCAAATCAGAAAAGCAGGAAGCATTGGCAAAAACATTGTCCCAAACCTAATAGTCTATAATGTTTTCCATAGGCTTTTAGAAATAAATACCATGTTTTACTTAATTTTTATTATTATTATTTTTAATTGGTAGATGATGACAGATTCAAGTGCAGCTACTTTATCCCAGTACCTCCAGTGGGGTTATGGCTTGGGTCTGGAATGTCCCCCAAAGTGTGGTCCTCAGTGCACTGATGTTTAGAGGTGGGGCTCTTAGGAAGTAACTGGATCCTCAGGGCTCGAACACCGCCAGTGGATTAATCCATTGATGCAGTAATAATTTGATGGCTTTATTGAGAGGTGGCTGAAACTATAGGAGGTGGGGCTTAGTTGAAGGAAGTGGGTCCCTGGAGCCACTCCCTGTAAGGGAATATCTTGTCCCAGCCTCTCCCCTCCTTCCTTCCTTTCTCCTTTTCTCTCTCTCTCCTTTCTTCCTTTTTCCTGGCAGCCATGAGGTAAGCACCTCTGCTCTGATGCTGCCTTCCACCCTGATGTTTCTGCCTCCTTTGAAACTGTGAGCCAAAATAAACTTTCCTCCTTTAAGTTGCTTCTCTCAGGTATTTTGTTACAGCAACAAAAAGCTCCCTAATATAAATGGTAACACCTTGGCGGAATTTGATTTCCCAGAGTGGACACTGGCATTGATACAATCTATGAATTGTACTCAGATTTCCCTGGTTTTGTATGTAGTATGTGTTTGTGTGTGTGTGTGTGTGTGTGTGTGTGTGTGATTCTCTACACAATCTTCTCACACGTGCACATGGGTATATCCACCCTTGCCAAGATTCTAAGGTTTATCACCCCAGGGGTCCCTGGTACTGCCCTTTTATAACCACATATACCATTCTCCTCCCCCAGTTAATTTCATAAAATTTTATTAAAACAAAAATATTGCTTGGAATATAAAATGGGGCAGCAGTTGAGCCCTTTCTCATCAGACTAAATATGTGACTCCCATATTGAATCCATCAATGGTGCTCTTGTGTGTTCATCCTAGAGAACCAAACACTCACTTTCATACAAAATCCAGTGACAGGGATCCCTGGCCCTGAATCCATGCAGCCTGTGCATTGATCCCTACCAAGAAGCAGCAGCGGAGCAGAGCTGTGGAGCTGGGAGCATGGACCTGGGTGGCTGGAGTGCAGGTGGCAGCATGGGCCAGGGTCTCACAGATCCCACCAAGCCTGTGTGGGCCTGGCAGGTGAGCCAAAGCATGTTGACCTATCATCTCACCACAGGTTGGCCAGGCCCTATGCACACACCTGCTCCACACAGCACTGCAGCTCCAGACCCCAGGAACCCCTCCACGCCTGCACAATTCAATAATCTCAACCTTCTGGTTCCCAAGAAGCAGGGAGAAAAATGGAAGTAAAGAAAACCTGAATGGGACTTGGGGCTAATCAATAGTGTCAGTATTTTCCAAACCCTATTTAGCATAATTTTGGACCAATAACATTGGTATTTTTTTTCAAACTCTAATTAGCCTAAGTTTGTACCAATCAAACTTAGGCTAATTAGGGTTTGATCCAAGTGCTATATATACTCCTAGACTGACACACTCTAAGGGCAACCCCTGTCTGTCCCCTTTCATCCTGTTGGAGTTCTGCTTCTATGCACACTTGAATAAAAACTGATTCTTATACCCCTCAGCCTGGTCTCTGGATTTCTTTATTCAAATTCATGAGACAGGATGCTCCAACACTGGAGGACAACATCCACCATTAATTGCTGACCACTCCTTGGCTGTAGAGGCTGCAGCTTGTGCAGACCCCACCTGCCAGCAGAAGGGGAGAAACTCCAGCTTCACTGACACCTGGGTTTCTCAGAAGCATTATTTGTGATGAAACAGATCAGATGTCCTTCAGTGGGGGCATGGGTAAGCAAACTGTGGCATTCCCTCTCATGAAATGCTACTCAACAATCACAAGAAATGAACCATTGTTCATAAAATAACTCATAGGAATCTCAAGGATAGTTTTCTAAGTGAGAAAAATCAATCCCAAATATTACATACTTTCTGATTCCATTTCTATATCATTCTTGGAAAATGGATCTTAGGAATGAACACGGAGCAGCTTTTGATGATTTTTTACCCTGGCTTTGGAAAAGGTTATATATTCACAGCTACAGCCATCAACCTTTGGGTCCAGCATGGCCTGAAAAGGCATCTAATTGGCTATCTTAACCTATTTCCTCTCTATCATCCCAAAGCTATCTAATTTATGCTTACTTTGGGTGAGATACTAAAGTGCTACAAAGAAATTCAAGATCAAACTGTGGAAGTTAGTTTTATGCAATTTATCTGGATTCAAAATGAGTTAGCTAAAATTGTCTTTCATGTGCCCCTTCCATGTATACAGCTGGCCAAAAGAGGGATTCTGCCTGGGATGTGCAAAGCAGAGAGTCATTATGATTCTCCGTGGATACAAGCAAACACAGAACTGTTCTCCTTCCCTCTGCATCCACCTCTTCTTGCTGACCTCCAGAGGCCACAGGCCCAGCAGAGGCTCCAGTTAAACTCTTCCATCTTGACCACATGGTCTGTCTACATTCTCATGGGTAGGCCAGGAGAGGAGATCACTTCTATATTTTTAACTCTGTGAATCTGTCCATCTCTGCCATGACTCCTACTGCTGCCCCTGAGGGCACTGGGGACCTTTGGCTGGACTTTACCTCAGAAATGGTAACCTTCCACACTTTCCCACCTGGGTACTCCACCGAACTTCCCCGTGCACTGTGCTGACCTGCCCCTATAGCAGTCAACAGCTTCTTCAGTCTCCCAATTCCCCACCCACTTCCACCCAGCTCCTCCCACCATCCCACCAGACCAGGTCGCTGGAGTGACTCTCTCCTTCTACATTGTAGTTCTGCTCTCCTGATGGGACTCTGCTCTGCAAACCTCTTTAGGAAGAAAACCCCATGACAGCCAAAAGACCACAGAGGACAAGACCCAAGAGGGGGCAATTTCTGAGGACAGGAGACAGATGATTCCAGGAGTTGCTAAGATCAGCATGCATGGACTGGATATGAGCAGGGAATTCTGGAAGTCGGGGGCAGGGATGGGGTGACATACAGATACAGAGACTTTACGTTGTTATGTTGTTCACTTGGTTACTCAGCAGTCATCTGCTGTGTCCTCCCTACACAAAGCCCCAAACCCTCCAGCTTTGACTCAAAGTCACGTCTGATTCTCTACACTCCAGGTCTAGTGACTGTGCACAGGAAGCCCCCAGGATGCCGGCGGGAAGGCAGAGAGACCATGTGGTCCAGATGGAAGAATGAAATCCAAGCCTCTGGAGCCAGCAGCTAGTTTTCCTGGGACAAGAGAGGGTATTAAGCCCATGAAAATTCATTGTCAAAATCATGGCCGAAGGCTCCCAGAAAGCCTCCCAGTTATCCTGGAGGAGGATAGCCCTTCCTTGGGCTCTTGCCCTTGTGTTGACAGTGGTTTTCCAGGAATATTGCAACCTGAATTTTTCCCTGTGTTGCAGGCAGGACATCTGTGGGGTGAATGCACCATCAGTCACTCTCTCAGGTAGTCTTGAGAAAACCCCTCACCCTACACCAGCTCTCTCTTCTGCCCCTTCCAGGGGAAGGAATATAGCTGCCCAGAAGCCCTGGGGAACCCCTTAGACCTACCCTGGGGAACTTGCCTTTGGGGCCTTTGGACTTGCTCCACAAGTCCCAAGATTTGCTGGATGAGCCAGCAAGATGCAGATCTAGGAGTGGAGAGAGAGTTCATTCCAAGAAGCTGGCAGGTGGGACCCAGAGGTGCCAATGGTATGAGTTATAGCCTGAAGTCTGGCAGAACTGAGAACCAGAAAGAGCTCATCTTTCCATCAAGTCTGAAAGCAACCATGCCCCAGCCTAAAGAAGTGATCAGGCAAAAGAATTATTTCATTTATTTATTTTTTTTTATTTTACTAGGGCATGGGTCAGGCCTTCTGTTCTAGTCTGACCTTTAACTAATTGGATAAGACCCACCCACATTAGTAAAGGGTGATCTTGCCTTACTCAGTCTACCAAATAAAATATTACTGGCATATACCTTCACAGAAACACTCAGAATGATGTTTGACCACTTATCTGGGTACCCCATGGCCGATCAAGTTGACACATAAAAGAAACTAACAAAACTTGAATTTCAGTATAATTTATAATTTACCATAACTCAATTTTTCAGTAATCCTCTGTTTTGGTTTTCTATTGCTAAATCACAATACACACCCCTCCTCCAAAAATAACAGCAGCAACAACATGAAAATAATAAAAACAAGCTTAGTGTCCTCAAATAATCATTTTATACTGCCTGTAATTTTGTGTATCAGGAAACAAAGGGCCTCTCAGCTGGACAGATGGATTCTGAACTACATGGCTTTAGCAGGCTGAGTGGACAGGCAGGGCCCTTTGCAGACTCCTCACTCAGTCTTCCCAGCACCGTGGTATCAGGTGGTCATACTTCTCACATGACCACCTGTGCAGGAGAAGGGAGGAGAAGGCCAGGGGCTAGGTCCTGGGCTGCCACCCCTTCACTTCTTCCTAATCCTCTTCATTCAGGTTTTACCAGTGTTGCCAAAATCTGAAGAGGTGGAGAAATGGACTCTTTGGGAGGGAACTGAAGAAAAGCATGAGGTCCAGGAGACCCTGCCCTCACCTTTAGAAAGTGGAATCTGCCACCTGTATTTTGTGAATTAGAAACCTCATCTGACCAGGAAGCCACAGGTTTGCCACTGAGCTACCAGGTCACAAAAGGGGGATGTGGCACAGCAATGACAACAAACATTGAATGAGCTTGGAGCAACTGACAGATATGTTGGAAGGATTCAGAGAATCAGTTAAACTTTTTGTTTGAGTCAACACCAATGGGTTATCCTGCAGCTAACGTTTGTTCAGCCTGCCCTGCAGACAACTTTTTTCAGCCTATCCTGCACCTAACCCGTTGCAATCATAGGTGTTGCTTAGATGAGAAATGGGGAAGGATTGCAAGAAACTGTGTTAGTCAGCTTTTGATCATTATGACAAATACCTGAGGAAAGCAACTGAGAGGAGGAAAAATTGATTTTGGTTGATGAGTTCTGAAGCTTCAGTTCTTGGTCAGCTGGCTCTAAGGCAGAAGCATCATGGTGGAAGGGCATGGCAGGGGAATGCTCCTCAGTTCATGGCAGTTGGGAAGCAGAGTGGGGTTGCAGGGAGAGGTCAGATCAGGAACAAGACATACTCCCCAAACGTAGGGCCACCATGACCTGCCTCCTCCAGCCACATCTCAACTGCCTACAGTCTCTACTGGCTCCCAGAAGTCCACTCAAATTATTAATCCATTAGGGGGTTGATCCATAGAGGAGGTGACAGTACTCAGGATTCAATAACTTTCCAAAAGCTCTGCCCCTGGACATTGCTGCATTGGGGACCAAATCTCCAACACATAAGTTTGGGGGGACATTCCACATCTAAACCCTAAGAGGAGGCATGTCCTTGGTTCTTCCTGGCAAGTGAGCACAAGGGCATCTATGCTAAACCACATCTGAGATTAACAGTAACTATCAGGGAGATGAGGTCACCAACAGGTGGACACCACCCTTTATCTTTCTCCACAGAGAAGCTTGCTCAGCCCACTGGCCAGAATTGCTCAGCCAAAGATGGGTAGAATTGGAGCAGAGGAACTTGTTTCCTGTGCTATTCACCTTCCCTGATGTGTGGTCCTGTCTTGATGCTGAAATCAACAACAAACATTTATCCTCTCACACTGATGTGAGTGAGGTATGCAGGTGCCACTTACCTGGAGGGCTTTGAGCCAGGGTCTCAACTGTGGTTTCAGTCAAGGTATAGCTGGATTTCTTTTTTGGAGGAAGTTACTGGGGATTTAACTTAGTAGCACTCAACCTCGAAGCCACATCTCCAGCCCTTTTTTTTTGTATTTTATTTAGAGACAGGGTCTCACTGAGTTGCTTAGTGCTTCATTTTTGCTGAGGTTGGCTTTGAATTCTCGGTCCTCCTGCCTCAGCCTCCTGAGCCACTGGGATGACAGGTGTACACCACCACTTACAGCTGTAACCTGTATTTTAACTAACAGCCAGTCACAAAACACACTGTGATACTGCAATTTAAAATAAGAAAAATATATGTGAGTAAAAAAAAATACATATGAGTCAGAAAAACTCTTTTTGTTTTCCCCTTTTATCAGGCACACAAATACTGTATTCTTCCATTCACATGAAATTTCCAGAAAAATCAATCTGTTAGTGTGATAGTAGAGCAAATGTGACTCTATTTTGTTTTATGACTTCATCCTGTAAAACAACCATGCCAAGTAGAAGAGTCATGACTGGGGCAAGATGTTCTTTTCCTTTTGCTATAGAAACCTTTAAGAACACGGAACTAACTGATGGGGCATTGTTTCTGTAACTAGGGTAATGGGGCTCTGTTTCTATAACTGGGGTGACTGGGCTAACCTTAATTGGTTAGGCTTCCCTCTTCTTGACTGCACTCTCCTGCTTCTGTAACCTGGCTTGCTTGCATTGGCTAGGCCCCGTGAACATCCCTTTTGTGGTTTTCAGGCTTATAAGGAGTGCTCTTGCAATTGTTCAGGACTGATCAGGGGAACAGCTTTATGTTCTGGTCAGCTGGCACCAATGTGCTTCAATAAAGGCTTGATTTGATTTTACATGGGTGGTCTGGAAGTCAGTTTATGAAACCCTGGGATGAAGCTTTAACTATAACATCAGAGACATAAAGTCACAATTGCCTGGTGCTGCCAGGGTGTGGGGGAGGTGATTATTACAATGGGTAGAGGGCTTCCTTTTGGGATAGAAGCATTCTAAAATTAGATTCTAGTGATGGTTGCACAACTCCATAAATTTATGAGAAATCATAGAATTATGCACTTGAAATGAGTGAAGTTTATGGGAAATAAAATGTATCTTGTAAAAATTTAAGAAAGAAAAAAAAAGGTTGTTAGCCAGGCTATAGGCATCTAGAGCCCTCACTGGAACTATGTAATCTGCATCCAAGACAGCACTCTTGAACTGGCCTGAGGCACTGGCTGTTGGCAGGAGGCCTCAGCCCCCTGCTCTGTGGGCCTCTGTGTAGGGTTGCATGAGTGTGTCCCCACAATACAGCAGCTGGCCTTGAAAAGAGCAAGGGATCCAAGAGAGAAACCAAGCTGGAGATGGCAATGTCTTTTGTGGTCTCATCTAAGAAATCACACGCCATCATTGTTCACAAATAATTAAACTCAGAATTTTTCAGGGTTCTCCAGAGAAACAAAAGCTATAGAATGTATTCATTTGAAAAAAATGGCTCACATAATTTGGAGGTGGGACAGCCCCACAATCTGCAGGATGAGTCAGCAAGCAGGAGACCAGATAGTCAATTATGTACCCCAGACCATATGTGAAAGCTGAGAACTGGAGGAGCCAGTGCAATGGCACAGTTCAGTCTGAAGGCCAACAGGCCCTAGACTCAGGAAGAACTGATGTTTCAGTTCAAATTTAAAAAAAATGAAAAACACCAATGTCCCAACTCAAAGACAGCCTGCCAGGAGGAATTTCCTTTCACTCATGGGGAGGTCAACCTTTTGGTTTTATTCCGGCCTTCAACTGATTGGACAAGAACCACCCATCTTGGAGAGAGTCCTATGTTTCACTCAATATACCCTTGAAATGTTAACCAAAAATGTCATTCAAAAACCACCCTCACAGGCACCCAGAATAATGCTTCACCAAATAGCTGGGATCCTATTAGCCCATGCAAGTGGACCCCTAAATCAACTATCACACCCTATCCTTCTCTACATAAGCATGGACTGATAACAACTCTACTCTCCCACAAAGGTATTTACCCACCCATCCTCCCCCATGTCAACATGCCAGTTCTCAGAGGCCTTGTCACTCTGCCTGGGGTTACCTGGAACCCGCCCCCCAACCCTTAGTTTTCCTTCCTACCACCACACACAACAGTAGAGTCCTACTGGGTTTTGCTGAGATGTTTAAAGATTTTAAATAGTAGGAAACATTATGCTTTCCCTTCCCGAATGTTCTGTGTCAAGAACCCTTAGCCAACATTCAGACATTTGCTGTCTGTTATCAGTGATCAACTTGGACATCACATCTACAGGGCCAAGTTCATGCCTCCCAGTAGGGTCAGAACTCTTCACCATCACGAGCTCAATTAAAGTATTTTCTTCATACTATCCTCAGAGAGTGGATATAATTATGCTTTCTGAGGCTACACAGGTCCAAAATAACATTTCATACTGGACCTTGAGTTCCATTTTTTCTTAATATGATTTATTTGGATAACAATTTATTTTTAAGGGAAAATAAAGAAATTGTTATTTTTTTTATTTTCCAATGTTATTGATTGCTGAGAGCCATAGCCAAGTCGGAATGATGCATGGCATTTTGGCCAGAATGGAGTGGTTGAGAGGTGACTGCCAGCAAGCCATTGAGATGATGATGGTTATGTTAAGCTGTGTATTCAATTGTATATTAGACCCCTGCTGTCCACCTCAGGCCCTGCTACTTTGGAGTTCTCGGGGATTCCTGGGGAGTTAGCGTTGGTTGGGGAAGTGCCGGAGGAGGGATTTTCCAGTTGGTGTGTGGTGAATCCCGGGAGAAGGCCACGTGCTTGGCGTTTGTGGGAGTTTGGAAATAAAGTTTGTTCCTGCTTGAATGGCTTGTGATTTGTGCCCAGACAGACTGTGGCTATTGATGAAGATTCTGATGTGAATCTTCTCCATTTTTTCTTGTACTAAAACTTGCTTTTTAAAAAAGCTCTGAAATTTTATAGGTTTATTTATTTTGTTTTACCAGAGAAATCACTGGAATCCATGTAAAGATGTGCCTTGACTCAATGAGATTGTTGGGGTCAGGTCTCTCTTGCACAGGTTCCTCAATGACCCCCTTGTCCATCAGACACTCTCTCCATGCCAGACTCCTGTTTCTTAAAGGTGGCATATGGAACCTGGCATCTCTTGTCTTCCTGATCATAATTACCACTGGCTCTTTCTTGCTTCTGCTTTGTGAGAGGTTTGATCCATTTCTCTTTCAATCCAGAGGTTTGGGCTTCATTTATTCCTCTGCCAAAGTCCTCAAACTCATAATTCATTTGTTTAGGGCTCATAAAATCTTTTTGTGATATAAACTCATCTCCTCTTATTCTTACCCAAGTTTGCAAACTGTCCCTTCTGTTTTGCTTGAAAAGATACCACAAATCTTCATTTATCTCCCCCAACCTTCATCCTTCAGTGCTAAATCTACCTAGTCCCATTGAAATTGCTTTGCCTGCCCAAAGTAGTAAGGTGCCTATAGAAGAGGGCGTGGAGAGCCCCAGCTGGGTGACCAACCAGGAGTGGTCAAGGGAAGTGCTGAGCATTCTTTCTGCCTTTGCTGCTGCTGTGGGAGGCAGAAGGGCGAATCACTTCTGGCAGCAGGAGGGTCCTTGAAAGTGCCTCTGCAGTGCCACAGCCCACATGAAATCCTTGGGCAAAATTTAGGGCCAGCCTCTTCCCCTGTCTCCTTGGAGGACATTACCAGGTGTTACTTTCTTCTTCTTTTTTTATTCCTTTTTAAAATCTCTTTTTTGGTTCTTTTTAGTTATACATAACAATAGGACTTATTTTGATATCATGATAAAAGCAAGGAATAGGTTTTGTTGTAATTCAGTCCTCAGTACTTTGCCTTTCCCTCCTGCCTCCCTCCCAGATTTCCTTCCCTCTACTAATCTTTTTGCTATTTATAGATTTCTTAAATCATTGTGTTGTGGATATCCAAAGGTGATGAGATTCATTGTGGTATATTTATATGTGAACATACAGTATGTCAAGTCAGATCCATTCCGCTGTCTTTCCTTATCCCATCTTGCACCCTTCCCTCATTCCCCTTGTCTACTCCACTAATCTTTCTTCTATTCTTTTTTTAATCTACCCACCTCCATTGTGAATTAGCTTTCACATATCAGAGAAACAGTTGACTTTAGACTTTTTAGGACTTGCTTATTTCATTTAGCATGGCAGTCTCCGGTTGTATCCATTTACCAGCAAATGCCATGATTTTATTCATCGTTATAGCTTAGTAATATTCAATTATGTGTGTGTGTGTCTATATATATATATATATATATATATATATATATATATATATATATATATCACATTTTCTTTATCTCTCTGTTGGGGGACACCTTGATTGGTTCTATAGCTTGGCTACTGTGAATTATGTTTCTATAAACATTGATGTGGCTGTGTCCCTGTAGTATGGTGATTTTAAATCCTTTGGGTATTCACCAAAGAATGGGATCACTGGGTCATATAGTGGTTCTATTCCTAGTTTTTTGAGGAATTTTTATACTGCTTTGCAGAGTGGTTTCACCAATTTGCAGTCACACCAGTAATGGATGAGTGTGCTCTGTTCCCCACACTCTCACCTACATATATTGCTAATTGCATTCTTGATAACTGCCATTCTGGATACCTTCTTCTAAGTGGACCCTGGGTGTTCCATTTTATTATGAACAGGAATAAAATGTACCATTTGGGGACATCTTCACAGGGAAGTGACCATTCTACTCTTCAACGTGCCAGTATTTGGAGGGATTTGATAAATTTAGCCTTTGGGTGGAAAATCTTGTAAGCTTCAGTTTTCCACATTTTCCCAGAATACTTTGGCTTCTGAGAAACAGCCTCCACAGTCCCAGGCCCCAGAAGCCACCCCATGAATTAGTGTGATTGAGTGTCATTCTCTCTAATTTGGATCAAGCTCCTGCAGGGCTATGATTACATGAGGAAGGAAAATGTCACTGAAGAAGAGGGTCCTTCTGGGAAACCAGGCCCCATGGGAGAAGGAGGAGCTCTCCTCCAGGGTTCTGCAGGAGAGAGAGGTCCCTCTAAGCACTCCCAACCATGTTAGGTTACAGGGTATGCCACCCCAAACAGAATGTGCTTCAAAAAGCAGAAGAGATCTGTGATGTCATGCTCTGGTCTCCATGGGGTGAATACTGGTGTTTTGGTGTCATTTTTCTGATGTTCACAAACAAGTAAAATAGAGAGTCCATCTAATAGCTTAGCCAGAATAAACTACATTTTCCCCCAAAAGATACTGTTGACTCTGTTAATCTTATTATTATCCCAGTAGAGCGGTTTGCTGGAAATCTGAAATAAGTGAATTGCACTGTACCAATCTCTGGCCTTCCAGCCAACCATCAATCCTCTCCCAGAAGAGGGAATGTTTTGGGGTATGTGCCACACCAACACTGTGCACATTATCACAATACTTGGAGAATGGAGGCAGACAGAGCCAGGCTGTTCATAAAGCGTGAAATGTGCCCTGAGCCCTCCCAAAGCAGTCAGCTCCCTATGGAGGTCTGTGTCCACTTATTCTTCTGCCTGTGCAAATCGATGGTCATCAAAAACTTTGAAGCCACTTAGAAACCCCTGTGGGGCCTTCAAGAAGCTGACCGCAAGGTGTGTGTTGTTAACCAGGCCTCAGGGGAGCTACAGGCCACAGGTTCACATCTTAATGTTAAACCAGGCACAATGGTGCATACTTGTAATTCCAGCGACTCAGAAGGCTGAGCCAGGAGGATCACAAGTCTGAGGTCAGACTCAGCAACTTGGTGAGATCATGCCTTAAAATAAAAAATAAAAAGTGGTAGGGACATAGCTCAGTGGTAGAGTACCCCTGGGTTCAATCCCCATGTGCTGCAGAGGTTAAGACTCTGGGAAACAAATTCGGGACCCTGGCATTTGGAAGAAGATACAAGGAACAGTTGGGGTGGTAGTCCTGCTTTATTTGAAGGTGGCAATAGCCCCCTGAGTCAAATAGGCCATTTTTAGGAACAGGCCAAACAAAGAAGGACCAATGCCAAGGGGTTGTATAAATCAGCGCATGCTCACAGGCAGATATTTATGACCTTGAGTCCAGATGCTCAATCAGGGTGTGTATGACTTGACTCCATAGCTGGCTGGATGTCTCAGTGAGGGAGCCTAACCATACCCATCTTGGGCCTGCCCCATACCCTGGCACTGCAAAATGAATAAGCAAGCATCCCCATGTTACGAACTTCAGTAGAGTCAGGACTGTGAACATCCTGTCATGAAAGGGGTGCATCTCTCACCTGCTGCTGTCTGTGCATGCGAAGCTCTCAAAGTTCATGAAGAATGCATTTCTGGTGGTTTTGTTTGGAAGAGTTTACCTCTCTGGGAAGTAAGAGCTTTTCCAGTACCTCACTCTGTCCCAGGTGTTCAAAAGTCCACCGGGCAGTTCCATGTACTACTTCAAAACTTGGCATGCTTAGTTTGATTGTTTGACAGAGAAAACATAAGCTTGCCCTGCCTTTGCCTGCTGTAGTCCAGGTGGTGTCCATCAGAGTCTACTGGTGCACTCAAGTGGTACATGCACTGCAGATTCACCTTTGCACCTGTGTGTGCACAGTCAAGAAGTGTGTGCAGATCCAGAGGTAAGTGGATGTCCTCCAAGTGGGAACCACTGTGTGACTGGTGTCACCGCTGGGACCATTTTTGTATTTGCACAAAAGAGAAGGAAGAAGAAAGAGGAACTAGCAAGAACCTCACTTACTGGACAACTCAGCTAAGGGGACTTGGGTGAGCCCATGCTTTTCCAGCAGCCTCTCTCCACCAGTCACTTTTTGATTCCAGTGGAGGAACATAGGATGGAGTGGTTTCTGAGTGAATTGATGAAGTAAGGGAGCTGATGCTCAGTTAAACTGCATTTGGCCTGAGTGGGCCTCCACACTTGAGCCATGGGCCAATGGGAGGATCTGCTATCTAATTAGTATGTCAATTAACTGGAAGCCTGACTTAGGAGTATAGAGAGGTCCCGACTTTGACTTTGGTGGTTCAACTTCTCTTGTCCAAGGCATGATATATGGACTGTTGGGTGTTGTGTCTATTCATATGATTTGGGAGATGGATTAATCCAGTATATCCCACTAAGTAACAGTCTACAGGCCCTTCCACATGGCAGGAACCTCAGAGAGAATCACCTACACCAATGCCCTGGGCTTCCTAAACAAATCTAAGTTCTCCCTGAAGACTATCAATAGGAAATCTCTAACTCCACAGAAAAGGACAGGTTCCCTCTACTCTGAAAACCAGCAGTCAACACAGGACAGATCTACAACCAAATGTGTGTGTGTGTGTGTGTGTGTGTTGTATGGAGTTGGGGGGTGATCTTTCAGGTGAAGCATAAAATTAGTTCTGCAGAGGACACCATCTGGGCATCTAATCCAATTCTGACACTATCTACCTGAAGATAGCATCAGACTCCGCAGGTTTGAGTGCTCAGTCCCCAAGACTCCTACCCTCCACTTCAGACATCAGTCCCAAATCCCTACCTATGACGCATGCTGCAAATTGGGGTTCCCATAGCCCTCTGTTCAGTTCAATTAATTTACTAGAGAAGCTCATGAAACTAGGAAAACACTTCCTTACCTTTACCACTTTATTATAAAGGATGTTGATGAACATAAAGCATATTGATGAACACCAGGTGAGGAGATGCCTAGGGCAAAGAACAGGAAGAGGAAGAGCCCCTGTGCCACCTGAGAGCTATTGTACCCCAAAACCTGAATGCATGTATGGAACTTTCATTACACAGACATGATTAATTATATCATCGGCCACTGATATAATTTCTGAGGACCAGCTCCCATTCTGAAGCCACCTACAGACCCTTGGTCACTGGTCAAGTCATTATCATATAAAAAGACACATCATTTTGAAGATTTCCAGGCATTTGAAAGAATGGGTTTTAGAACATGACATGTCCTCAAGTTAATTACAAAGGCCAGAGGATGGAAGGAGAAGAGGTAAGGGGAATTAATGAGTTAGAGACTCAGGCCCAACCAAGCTGGATAATACCTTGACTTAAAGCCTCAGGTGGCCACCCAGCCACCAGGTACCACCAGGTGCCACCAGTGTCCTGCTGACAGAGGAAGTGTCCAAACCATTAACCCCAACCAATCCAGAAGCACCAGACTTCACACAGGACTGTGCTCCTGTCCAGAGCCACTTTGTGTCATCATGCCCATCTTACCTGTATCCATTGCAGGTTTAACATGAACGATTATGCTCCCCAACTGGTATTTCCATTATAAAAGTGCTCTGGGTGGCTTTGGTTCAGGCCACCCAGTGACCTGCTCCTTTTCTGGCAAGCATCTGTTCTGGCTCAATAAACCCTCTCATTTCTGGGAAGCCTCACTCTTAACAATTTGAGCCCCCCAAAAAGTGCTTTTACCATTATGTAATAAATGCGGGGGGCAGGGAGTTGATCACCTGCCCCTCCAGCCATGCACCATCTAATTCCATTTTGGTCTGCAGAAGGCTTTGCAGCGTTAGCCTAAACAGTGACCAAAGAATCAGAAGAATGGCCAGCTGGTCATGGAGTTATTAACACAGAGGATTCTCTTCTCTAATCAAAGGGACCCTCCTGCCCCTCCCCTGCTCTCCTGCTGTGTGATTTGCTCGGGACAGAGTATCATATGTGCAGCTGGCTCTGGACGGGCACATGGACACTTGTCTTCACTCTCCAGCATGAAGACAACCCAGCCCTGAGGCCACATCCCCACAAACCCATGTCTTGGATGGGCCTCTAGCCACCAGCCTTTCTCCTCCAGGCCTGGAGGATCTCTTTCATTTCTTTAAACTTCTTCAGAGGCATAAAATCTTGCAGGGCTGGCTCAAGTAGTAACATGCTTGCCTGGCATGCATGAGGCACTGGGATTGATCCTAAGCACCACATGAAAATAAAATAAAGATGTTGTGTCCACTGAAAACTGAAAAATAAATATTAAAAAATTCTCTTTCTCTTTAAAAGAAAGAAAGAAAAAAGAAAGAAAGAAAACATCTTGCAATTATTGACACTATCATTACATCTTGGCAGTGCCCGTGTATTATTGCCTCCCCTGTGTGTTTGCCTTGAGAAGAGTCTCATTGTTCAGGAGGGAAATTAAAAGTCCCAGGATAATGTGCATGGAATACATGCCTGGAGATATGAAGTTGATTCCCTTAGAATAAGGAAGCCTGGATGTCTATTGTCATCTTAACTCCATGGCCTGAATGTTCTCTCTCTCTCTCTCTCTCTCTCTCTCTCTCTCTCTCTCTCTCTCTCCTCTGGGCAGCCACCCAAATGATTTATATTAAATTCTAGCTATATTCAGCACAAAAGTCATCTAGCATCAGAGGATCAAAGTTACATCAACCAACAAGCACTGGGGAATTGATAAGCAGTTAAAATTAGGTCATGACAGAGCAGTGGCTTTTGATGAATGAAGTAAAATTTAGCTGCAGGTTTGCTATTTAAAGATTAGTTACAGCACCCTTTCTTATAGCTGCAATGAACACACAACAAAGTATCATGTGTCTGATTAAATGTTTAAACATCACTGTTGGCCCCACTGATTGTGGCGGAGACTCACGGGTGCCTAGGAGTGTGTTCAGCTCTCATATGGAGCAGGAAAAGGCATCTGAATTCCCACCTCCAGAGCTCCTCACAGGCTCTTTCTCCCCCCATCCAGGCAAATTCTGTAAATGATTTTAATCACTTTTATAAGCATTCCATCCATGAAGCACTTCAGTCTCCAAATTCTGACCTGGCTCAACATTTCCAAATTCTTCACCAACTTAGAACAAACACTGCTTCTAAGTGCCAAATGTTTTCATCAGCTGACCCAATGGCCTCCTTTCATTTGCTTGCTCTTTCCTGCAATTTTAGAAGCATGGCCCTCAGAAATGTCTGACATGGCTCCCTTTCCTGGTCTGTTGTGACACTTGTCAGTACCAGAATGGAGACTCAGCAGCCCTAAGAAGATGGGGGTAGAAGCCCATAGAGAAAGATCACTCATGCTTGCAATAAAAACTGTTACCAGAAGTCTCTAATGACCACAGCCCTGCACAGAGGCCACCACAACCTTATGCAAAGAGCACTTCAATAGGACAGCTACCCAGAAGCCACCTATTAAACATTGGACTGACTCCACCCTTGTTATTGAGCCTCACTGCCAAGGATAATCTTTTTCAAAGCAACTTGTGTAACTTCCCCTGTTTTACCTTTGGAAGCCTTTGCCTTCTTCCCCTGCCTCTCTGAAAATGCCTATGATCCATCATGGCACACACATTCCAGATTGCAATCTGCTCATTCCCCAATAAAACCATTCCACTTTTGAGAACCACTCCTTCCATGATTCTTCAGGTTGACCATTTCCCCATGAGCTAAAGACTTGTTTTTATTTGATTTGGAGTGGTTGTGGCTGAGCCCCTGACCTTTGTGCCTAGTGATCATCAATTCCGTTTACCTCACGTCTGTGCCCAGACTTGGAGCTGCCCATGAAGCCAAAGAGGATCAGTGTGTTCTGCCTGGACAGAGCTGGGGTGGGTTACCATGGGCCTACAAGTGTCCCCCTTAGTCCCTTCAGGCAGCCAAGCTCACCCACATAGACTGATGTAATGATGAGCTCCCAAGGGTCCAGAACTGAGAATCCACAATGGGAGATAAGTCAGCAGAGGAAACATTGAAAACCAGTCAGGAGGAAAGTCTAACCCAAGTTCAACACAAAGTGCATAGTGGTAAACACACCTTGGGTGGGAAGAAAGGAGGAGCATTTGTTGGGAGACACCAGCCAGGGGAACAGCTGGGTCTGAGCTTGGGGAAGGCAGGGAGAATAAGGCTGCCCCATGGACAGGAGTCAGCTCAAGCCAGGCAGGGCCAGCCAGTGGGGCTGCCTGTGTGCTCACACACACAAAGTGTTAAGTTTTGCTGTGCTTACCAAAACAAAGGGGTTCTGTGAGAAACTATGCACTCTTTGAACTGTGTCCTTGTTGCTGTCTTAAGAAGATAGGAAAGAATGTTTTGCCAAGTTTAATATATATATGTATATATACTTGCCAAGAAATTAACTAACTACAAGTCAGATAATAAGAAGTATGGAGCACTGCGAACATGAACAAAGTTATTCTGAGAATGTTTATCCATGCGTGAAAAGATTAAGCTGCTGAGAGGATGTGTTTCTTTTTTGCTGTATAAAAGAAGCAGGGAAAAAAATAAAGGTGCTGCTCATTTTCTACTGGATGTGTGTGTGTGCGTGTGTCTTTCTTTATGCATCTCTGCTGTACCAGGAATAAAAGATTGTCAGCAGGTTCTGACAGCTGCCCGCTTTCTCCAGAAGGGGGCCATGCTGGGCTCCAGGGAAAGACAGTGTTTGCACAAGGCCTTGGAAGGGGACATGGTACCATAGTATTGTCCCTCTCTGTGGCTTCAAAAGCAGCCTGAATTTATCAGCAAAACCAGAGAGGAGTCTCACGGGAGTTGTCCCCATTCATCCCCATGCACCCGGGGCTCAAGGACATTCACAGGCTGAGAATCACCAGAATGCAGGTGTCATCCACAAAAACCAGCTGACCAATCACCAGATGCAGCCACAGCAGGACACCAGGACAGGTGTGAGAATGACTTTCTAGATGCCTATTTCACACTATTTGCTTCCTATTCTAGGCAAACAGTCATGCTGGGCTTGGTCAGGAAGGTAAAGGTAATCAAGAAACACCCTGTTGCCAGGGTATGGGCCAGATACTCTGAACAGATCCACATCTGTAATTCTGCAGGTTCCCATTAAAGAGAAGGCAAGAGGATGATCTAGTTGGTCACCCTTGTGTGGCTTCCTGTGACACAGTTCGAGCAGCAGTGCTGCAGGGCTCAGACAATGTAGGGAGCTCCTGAGGGGCTCCAGCTGATTTGGGGAGCCTGGGCATTTGCTCATGTTCAGATGAGATAAAGGTAACTCAAAAGACAATTTCAGACCTGAGAGGGATTCAGTAACCTGCCCTTGGCTGACTTGCTACATTCTCTACATATCATCAACCATCATCTGTGCTGGATTGATTCCTCCAGAAACAAGTCCTGAAATAACATCCAAGTGCAGGCAGCAGATTTGGGAGTTTAATTGAGGAGCCCTATGTGGGGTGGGTATAGGAAGGGCAGCAATAAATCTAGTTGCCCTTTAGTCAACCAGAGAGGGACCCTGCTTGAAACCCTTGAGTTTCAGTGTGCAAGCAACAGGGCAGGTAGCAGGGCATGGGGACATATAGGCCATTCCCACGGTGGCTGGTGGAAAGCATTGGCTGCAGGTAGGGCATTCATTCTCTCCACATTCCAGTCTGAATGGTTGGGCAAATCAGATACTGGAGGCCAGAAAGAACCCAGCCCAGAGATGCAGGTGCTGGAGGTTGACAGTAAGGAGGCTGGCACTCACAAGGCACCTCAAGCTCCAGCACCCAAGATTTTATTAGCAAGAGGTGCTTTTTAAAGGTTTAGATGTGTGCCCTACATCTTGAGAAACAGAAACAAAAACCTGGATTGGAGTCAGAGGTTGTTTTCAAGGTCTATTCAAAAGGTCACTTCTATTCATGCTCAAAATCCCAGCTATGTTCATCTTACACATGGTAAGTACTCAGATGATCCTCCTGGGTAATGACACATGCCCAGGAACATATAGGACCTTTAATCAGAGGCAATAAGTGAGTTCGCTGTTAGAAGAGAATGTGCTATGTCATTATTCACCTCCATCCAGGTTAGATTGCATTATTATGACCCTGTAAGTTGTATTACAACACTGGTATGAACAATCTACAAATGTTTCTTACACTGTGATCCTAACCTTCTCTCAAGAAGTAGGATCGACATTCTGTCCTCTTGTGAGCTGAACTGTGCTCCAAGTCCCAAATCCATACGTTGAAAGTCTAACCCCAAAGACCTCAGAATGGGACTGTATCTGAAGTTGGGTCTTTAAATGAAGGTTAAGCATCCTTAATCTGGTATAACTGGTGTCCTTATAAGAGGAGATTAGGACACAGATACACATGGAGGGATGATAGGGAGAAGACAGTTGTCTACAAACCAAGAAGAGAGGTCTCAGAAAGAACCAACCCTGTTTACTGCTTAATCTCCAGAACTGTGAGAAAATTAGTTCTTTTTGTTTAAGTCACCTTTTTTTATGGCACTTAGCAGCCCTGGCAAACTGATATGCCTCCTCTTAAGCCTGAGCAGAACTTTGTAACCAATTACCTAAATCAACAGAATACAACTTCCAAAGATAGCTGGGGAAGAATATCATAGTTTCCCCTGGTTTGCCATCTCTCCTGGATACTTGCAGCCAGAACTTGGCTTCCATGCTAAGGAAGCCCCAGCAAGCCAACAGGGAGAGATGGCATGTACAAGAACCGAGCCCTCAGTCACCAGCCAGGTCCATCCAATCACCAGACACATGCATGAGTGAGGTACAGGAGATCCCAGCCCCTTCCCCAGTGTCTTTTAGTTGAGGTCCCTTCTGAATTCCAAACTCACCAAATCCATGAACATAAATAAACAGTTGTTGCACGCTTCTGTGTCTTTAGGTGATTAGTTATGCAATTCATTGTAACTGGAGCAGTCCTGAATAGGAAATAGTACAATTTTCAACTTGCTAATGAGATAACCAAGATGAGAAGCTCAAGGTCTTCCAAGGTCATACAGCTTGAAATGGTAAAAGAAAGTAATTTCACCATAAAGATTTGTTATCAAATGCAAATCACAAGGAAGATAATATATTAAGCCATCAGGGACATAAAGATATCCCTGGAGGAAGCCTCTTTGCATCTGTGCCTACAGTGACCACATGTCATAGGCATTTTTGCCCAAGTTCTTTGTAAATAAATATATGGATAAATTCCAAGAAGTGGCATATTTATTTAAAATTTCACGAGGTAGTACATCATTTCTCCAACAAAGAGATATCAACAATTCACTCTGCTCTCAGCTCCTGTGAAGACTTGGGCAACAGTATGGGACATATGTGTTTTCCTTTCCCATAATTGCAAAGCTTTCAGGTCTGATGCAATTATATTTAAAATATCATATATTATACTTAACAAGAAAATGTTGAATTGTAACTTCAAAACCTGCTTTATCTCCTCATACCATGGAAGGCTAGGAAAACAGCAATTATGCCAACTTCCTTTTTCTTCTTTTCTCTTCATCTCCAAATTCTTGCTAACTACACAATTAAAGTCAGTCCTCTCTATCCATGAGCTCTGCATTTGAGGATTTGACCAACTCAGATTGAAATATTTGGAAAAGTAATTTTCATTCATACTGAACATGTGCAGACTTTTTCTTATCACTATTCCCCAGAAAATGTGGGGTAACAGCTATTACAGAGCACTTACATTATATTGTGCACCACAAGGAATCTAGAGATGATTTAAAGTGTGCAAAAAGATGTGCAAATGTTTTATGAAATTGTTTGCAAGTTTTCAATTATTTTAATTGTACAAATTTATGGCGTATGGTGTGATAATTGGCCATACATATATAATGTGCACTGATCAAATCAGGGAAATTAACATTTCTTTTTCCTTGTCATTGCTTTATGTTTGGAGCTTTTGAGCTCCTCTTTTGTAGTTATCTGTCAAGTGCATAGCATGTACTTTTGAAAATCCATGGATTCTTGGTACAAGAGAAGGGAATCTTGGAACCAACTTTCCATGGATACTAAGGAATGGTTATATTTCTAAATTGCCATATGATAGCATTTGCATTCTGCTCCATATTTGGAATTTCCACACAATCTAGCCCTCATTGGACACTCTGTACCCACCTCTAAATTTCTCAGTTCATCCCTTCAGTTAGCACAGGTCCAACTCTAGGTGCTTGTCCAGCAAGACTCTGGTAGGGCATACCATGGGTCCTTGTTTGCTGTTCTCCTAATCCTGAGAAGCTGACGCTCTCCATGTTGCCACATCATGCCTGCAGGCCTTTTCTTGGAGACAGCCATTCATTTCCTTGTCTTTGCCTTTCATAGAGAAACACGCATTTGATCTTTTCTTCAATCTCATGCATGACTGTATGTATGTGTTCTTCACCTGTCTCTTGTTGACCAATTAATTCCCTAGTTCACTCTTGCCTGGGTCTTTTGTTAGCTCTTTTTTTATTATTAATAGCCTTTATGTGGAGTATCAACCACAGTAGACCAGATGTGGCTGAGGAACATTGTTGAGAAGGACCTAGGACAGTAAGTCCAGTTCGTGTGAATCCTGAATCATGGACATTTAGCCAAATTTCCAATCCTGAGGGTTGTCTCTGCAAATCACAATACTACCTGGTCACCAGCCTTCTGGTTGGCAACAGGGGAATTCACTCTACTCTGGATCAGTGGCAGAGCTATCCACCCACCACAGAGCAGCCTTCCTCCTCCAGAGATGTATGTCTGTTCTTGGCTCCACCCAGTCCTGGCTCCTTAATCCTTCATGTTCCCAGAGCCACATGAGCCCAGGTACCCTCTTAGGTTTGCCTGGTCTCTTCCACCTCCCCCTGCACCTTCTACCTTAGACAGCTCTTCTCTTCAGCTGTGAGTTGGAGGCATGGAAACATGGTAGTGTCATGGAAAATGGAGTTCTCTCTATTTAGAGTTCAGTTCTCCTCTGAAGGTCTCCTTATTGTTTGTGGTTAGTTTTACCTGATTCTACCACCCTCAACTGACATATCAGAACCCACCCCTCTTTATTCTGCAGATCACTGAGTTTTCAGTGTCAAACATTACTTTTTAAATCTTTTTGCAGTTGAAGTGTAATGTGGTATAGGAAACCAAACATTATTCTGCACAGCTTGATGCATTTTTGCAAACTGATGATATTCATGCAACCAGCATCTTGAACACAAAACATAACATCGCTATCACCCCAGTTCCCATGCCCCTTCATCCATAGGCTTTTAGATATTCAAATTGTCCACAGACACATACCCCATGTGATAGCATGTATATTCTTACTATTCCATAATGGAGGAAACACATAATGGCCCAAACTCAATACATTTAGTTAACACTGCTATACTTTATGTGTCACAGCCTTGAATCCATACATGTAGTAGTTGATTGTCCCATGGTTAGTATTTTGGATGCCCACAGTCAATTCCTGGTACCTGAATGGATTCCATTATCTACAGCTTCTAATACAATTAGATAGACAGATGTTCACTTCACCGTAGTATCAAACTATCACAGAAAATCCAAGGATGACAGAAATCTGAAAAGTCAAATGACCACTGCTCCTTGATTTACAATGAGGCAACATCCAGATAAACCCTCTGTTAAGTTGAAAATATCACAAGTTGAAGTGCTGTTTTGTTTGTTTGTTTATATTGGCAGTGCCAAAGATAGAGCCCAGGGCTTTATGCATGTTAGGTAAGTGCTCAACACTGAGCTACATCCCAGGATTTCATGCAGCATTAAATGCTTTAATACACCTAACCTACCCAATGCCATCGCTCTGCTTTACTTATATTAAATACACTCAGAACACTCATATTAGCCTCCAGTTGAGAAAAATCAACTAACACAAAGCCTGTTTTATAGCAAAGTGTTGAATGCATCATGTAATTTGTTAACGGCTGAATTAAAAATGTAAAACCAGACCAATGGAATGAGTATGCATTTGACCATGGTAGTTAGTAAAGTGAGAACTGCCCAGGTGAAGCAGTTCAGGTTACTAAGCAGAAGAGTTTGATAAATTCAGCATCACTATGTTATACTAGACTAGGCTTGTGTTTGGAAGAGTGAAGGAGCAGGCAGCAGAGAATGTGCTTATGTACCTACAGTGTCTTCTGATGCCACCGGCTCAGTGCTCTCTCCCATTACCAGAAAAGGAAGGAGCCAGGGAAGGGAAAGAGAAAGAAGGAAGGAATGTCAGATGGGGGCATTTAAATACTCAGCCCAAGAAAGCTTCTGACAGCCCCAGCCCATACACCATGAGGAATTTCAGACCAGAAATACTGCTGTTGGATTTTCAGGGGTAGGTTGGGAACTTTCCACATCCTAACTCATTCTGCTCCCATTCACAGCTTTAAAGTCCTGGGGAGTCTCAGCTGGGCATTGCTACTAATAAACCATCTGGATGTCCTGGGACTTAGATTCAGTGGTGAACATCAGATACATGGCTTTATTCTCAGATGCCAGGGGACATTCAGGTAGGCAAGGGTGCAGGCCAGAGGTGTGTGCAGATGCATGATGGCCATGGCATGGAAAATACCTGAGGCTTCCTAGAACCCCTGTCTCTGAGGTGAGGTCCGAGTGGCAGTAGAACCAAGCAGTTGATGCAGGCAGATAGCAGAAGTCTGGAATGTGCCATGCAGAGAGAACATAGTGCAAAGGCAGGAGGGAGCAAGCCATGTTTTCAGAACAACAGAATTTCAAAAATGCCTGGAATGCAGAAATGTAGAAAATAGGCTTTATACTGTGAGGGTTCCATCAGAATAGAAACAGAAAGCATGAACTGTTCTAAATGGAATGATGAAATGAAGACATTTCTAGTTTAGATTAGTCACAGGAAGGTTAGTGGCTGGGAGGCTAGAAGCAAGGGTATCACATAGGAGAATGGAGCAGCATCCAAGAGAAGGATGCATCAGTATACCTGAGCAGAGAGAGGGCACAGACTAGTGTTGAAAGTACTGCTGTCAAGACCCAGAACATGACCAAATGAGGCGAGAAGGAGAGGTCTCCTGGCTCCTGCTTTGGAGCTCTGGGGGGACCTGTTGGGTTGAAACTGGAAAGTCAGCAAGGGAAATGGGACTGTCAGGGTTGAGCACCACTGTGGTTGTGTATAAATGATGGATGTAAGGATCAGAGCTTAAGACCCACAAGCACAAGCCACAGGCTGATTGCTGACCCTTGAAGCCATAAGCATGGGGTAGGGTGACAGCCCCAGGTACACTGTGATCTGAGAAGACAAGCAGCCCAGGGTGCGCCTAGGAGAGCACCCACATTTAAGGAATGGAAAGAATATAGAAGCATCCAGCAGGTGAATGAGAGGGAGGATGAGATACTAGGGTCTGGGGTTAAGGGGCATCTTCTATCCTGCCCCCTCATGGGCTTCCCTGAATCATACCCCATCTACCTTCTTCCAGCCTCACTGGGTTGGACCAGGGGATTACAGCATAGTGTTTGTAGGGCAGAACCAATATGGCTATAGTTAGGCTCTCTCTCTCTGAGACTTCTGGCCAGCTATGTTTTAGTACTTGGTGAAGGTTATGAACACCCTAATTCAGCATATGGACTCAAGGTCATAAGCATCTGCTTGTGAGCATGCTCTCATTTATGTAATCTGTTGCCAATGTGCCTTCTTTGTTGGCCTGCACATTAAAAAGTCCTATGAATGTGTCATTAGGCAATTTACTTGTGGCGGATTAGTCAGAGTGTAATCACACCAACCTCGATGGTGTACCCTACTACACACCCAGGCTGCATGATAAACCATGGCTCCCCAGCTGCAAACAACAGCACATTACTGCAGTGAATACTATAGGCTGTTTAACACAATGGTGAGTACTTGTGTATTAAAACATAGAAAAGAGCAAAAATACTAGGTGATAGAAATATTTCAGCTCCAGTATAATCTTATGGGACAACCATCATGTATCCAGTCCATTGTTAACAGAGATATCGTAAACAGGACATGGTGATAACACTACTAACAATGGGGCATATGGAATTGGCCCAGGAGATCTGAGGTAGGAAGGGAGATTCGTATCCACTACAAACTCAATCCTACTGTTAGGACTTTTAGATTTCCATGTTTATGCATTACTTCTCAACACAGGAGAGCCTAATTAGTATTAAAATGTGTTCTTAGAGTTCAAAAATTCATAGGCTTTTGCACAAAAAAAGGTTCAGGCATCTATTATCCAGCCCTTGAGCTAAGCACCCATTAAAAAACAGTGCTCTACTGTTTCATCAGTAACTACTAAAATGACTACCAATCTAACTACTAAAAGTAAACAGAAGCAGTTTATGTTTTTATCAAGGTTTAAGGATGACAGAGAATGTTCCACTTCAGAATACTCACTGCTATAGTTTAGTTCTGGAATGTCCCCTCAAAGCCCAGGTGTTGAAAACTTGATCCCTAACCTGTGGCACTATTGGCAGGTAGTGGAACATTTAAGATGTGGAGCCTAGGGAAAATTATATGAAATAGTGACTCATATATAGCAATGAGGGATAGCTACACCCTGCAAAGGCTAACAGAATTTAGCTAACCTCTGGAGGCATGTGTCACCCCAGACGTCCACATCAGGGCTTCAGGAGGTGGGTCAGGATGCTGGAACTTTCCACATCTCCCCAGGCACCCCAGCAAGTGAGTGCAGGCAAGACGGTAATATGGAGCCCTTAGCTGTCAATCAGAGCCTTCTTTTTTTTCCAAAGTGAATATTTTAGAGGCTATTTCATACTGAATGCAATCTACATTTCCCCAACAATCACAGGTGCTAATAAATAGTAACAAATTAGGGGGAAAATAATCTTATTTGGGAAGAGTTCTCAAAAAGTGTGCTTTTTGAGTCTCTTTATCTCCTTCTAGCTAAAGTGGTGTTCAGCATTAGCTACTTCTGGGCTTACTCTGAGAGCAAAAAAGAATCTTCACCTAGCATCCACCTCTGAGCTCCTCCTTAAAGGTTAGGTGAAGCCTGAAATTCCCCCAGGGGATATCATGAGCAGAATCTCAGGCTCAACACACTCATATTGACCCAGGGGAACAGAGGCACTCTGGGTTCCATGCTGGTTCTAACAGATTATAGCAGTACATTTTCTGTTGCTATAACAAAATACCACAGACTGGGTAATTTAAGAAGAGTAGAGATTTATTTAGCTCTTAGTTCTGGTGACTGAGAAGTCCCATATCATGGTGCTTTCTTCTTGCTACATTATAACATGGTGCAAGGCATCCTATGGTGAGAGAAGAGCAACAATCTTCACTCAAGTTTCTCTTCCTCGTCTTAGAAGACTAATAATGATGACATCATGGGAGCCCTCTCTTATGACCTCATCTAATTCTCTTTATCCCCCAAAGACCCAGTCTCATGAATTTATGAATTGGGGATTTAAGTTTCTAACACACAGGGCTGGGGATGTGGCTCAGTGGTAGAGTATTTGCCTCGCATTTGTGGGGCCCTGGATTCAATCCCTAGCACCACCAGAAATAAATAAAGAAGTTCAGCCCTCCCTTGGTGGCTATTGCCTGTCAGCCTTATGCCATGGGGTGCCACGTCAAAGTAGCCCTCACCAGATGCCAGCACCTTAATCTTGGACTTGACAGCCTCCAGAACTGTGAGCCAAAAAAAATTATGTTCATTATAAAGTATCAGGTCTTGATAAGACAGGAGGCAAAAACTAGGAACTATATCAGCTTTTTTGATCTCCCTGAGAGCAACAGCATTATTCCCATGTCCCTGTTTGATGGTCACTCACCAAGGCCAGGTCAAATTTAAGGGAACACACACAGCTTCCATCACATGAAGGGAGGAAAGTCAACATGATTATAGCAGTGGACTGGAAGTCCTAGCTACAGAACTCCACAATATTTGCAATCTTTAAATCCAGTTTGTAGAACTGGCTGCACTAAATATGACTCTTCTGCTCCAAAGAAGGTACTCACTATGGATCCTCCTCAAAGCCCAGAAGTCAATCTATTATAATTAGCCTTGGATACACACCGTCTTGGCTTAGGGGATTGCAGTTAAACCTTGACCTTGTCAGAAGCCTTCAGCCAGTGCAGGCTTAGGAAATGTGATACTTTCAAAGGAGAACAATAATTCTCAAAAGTAGATCTTAATTAGAAAGAAATCTATGAATTACCTGGTAAAGAATTTAAAAGGATCCTAATGAAACTCAGTGAGATGCAGAATACAAACTAATAATTCAAAAAAGTGAAAAAAACAATTCAGAATATGAAAGAGAAATTTATCAAAGAGATATAAATGATTAACAAGAGCCAATCAGAAGTCTTGGAACCAAAAACTTAAATCAATGAAATAAAAAAATATATAATGCAGAGCTTCATAATAGACTAGAATAAGTAAAAGTAAGAATTTCTAAATTTTTACCAACAACAAGAAGTGTTGGTGAGGATGTGGGGGAAAAGGCATACTCATATTTTGCTGGTGGGACTGCAAATTTGTGCAACCAATCTGGAAAGCACCATGGAGATTCCTCAGAAAACTTGGAATGGAACCACCATTTGACCCAGCTATCCCACTCATTGTCTTATACCCAAAGGACTTAAAAACAGCATACTACAGTGACACAGCCAAATCAACGTTTACAGCTGCACAATTCACAATAGCTAACTGTGGAACAAACCTAGATGCCCTTCAATAGATGAATGGATAAAGAAACTGTGGTATACATACACAATGGAATATTACTCAGCATTAAAAGAGAATAAAGTTATGGCATTTGAAGGTAAATGGGTGAAATTGGAGAATATAATGCTAAATGATGTAAGCCAATCCCCCAAAACCAAAGGCTGAATGTTCTCTCTTAGAAGTGGATGCTGATGCATAATTAGGGTAGTGGGGAGGGATGGAGGAACTTTGATTTGGCCGAGGAAAGATGGTGTAATGAGATCAACATCATTACCCTTGATACATTTTTTACTGCACATTTGGTGCGACTCTACAAGTTGTACAACCAGAGAAATGAAAATGTGCACTCCATTTGTGTACAATGAATAGAAAAGCTTTCTGTGGTCATGTATAACTGATTAGAACTAAGAAAAAATAAATTAAAAAAAGGAATTTCTGAATTCTAGGACAGATCTGTTTAATTAACCCAGTCAGGCAAAATATGAGAAAATATATTGGAAAAAATAAAATCTATAAGACTTAAGGGACATTAAGTGAACAAATATTGTCATTATGAAAAGTTCAGAAGGTGAAGAAAAGAGGAAAGACATCACAAACTTACCTCACAAAATAATAGATTAAAATCTGCCCAATCTTCAAAGTAATCTAGACATCCAGTCATAAAAATCTCAAAGAACAACAACTGGATTCAAACAAGGCACAGTATAGTTCAAATGTCAAAAGTACAAGACAAAGACAGCATCCTAATAATAGCAAGAGGAAAAACCACCAAGTCACCTACAAGAGAATGCCCATTAAACTTATAGCAGATTTTTCAGCAGAAATTTCATAGACTAGAAGAGAATGGAATGATATATTCCAAATACTGAAAGAGAAAAAAATTGCCAACCAAGAATTTGTTGGTTTTTAGGGCCTCCCTAAGTGGCTCAGGCTGGCTTTGAACTCATGATCCTCCTGCCTCAGCCTCCAGAGCCACTGGGAGTAAAGGCATGAGCCATCATGCCCTGCTCAACCAACAATATTGTACCCAGCAAAGTTATCCTTCAAAACTGAAGCAGACATAAGATTTTCCTAGATAAACAGAAATTTAGTGAGTTCCTAACCCCCAGACCATCCCTGTAGCAAATACATAAGGGAGACCCACACTAGAAATGAAGGGATGAGAACTAACATAATGAAAACATGAACATACACAATTCACAGAAAAACTGGTACATAAAACAGGAAGAGAAACAAATCTTAGCACCAGAAAACTACCAAATCACAAAAATAAATAGTAAGTTAGGTGGAAAGGGAAAAAATTATAAAACAAGCATAACATAATTAAAAAAGGGACATGAGGATATTCATACCTATCAATTATAACCTTTAATGTAAGTGGATTAAATGTGCCAATCAAAAGACACAGCCCGGCTATGTGGGGCAATACAAGGATTCAAATATATACTGCCTACAAGAATTGCTCTTCACTGGTAAAGGGTTAAATATATATATATATATATATATATATATATATATATATATATATATATATATATATATATAACTTAAATAAAAAAAAACAAAAGAGAGCAGGAGTAACTATGTTAACATCAGATAAAGCAGACTTTAAATCAAAACCTGAAAGATTGGGAGTCTGAGGCAGGCGGATAGCAAGTTCAAAGCCATCCTCAGCAAATTAGCAAGACTCTGTCTCTACATAAAATATAAAAAAGGGCTGTGGATGTGCTTCAGTGGTTAAGCACCCCTGGGTTCAATCATCCCTAGTACCAAAAAAGAAATCCTGTAAAAGACAAAGACTGTCCTTATATATTGATAGAATGATAAATTCAGCAAGAAGATATAACAAATGCAAATAAAATTATATATGCACCTGATATTAGGCCACTCATATATATAAAGCAAATATTATTAGATCTAAAAAGAGAGGTTGACTCTAATGCAATAGTAATAGGGGGGCTTGAAGACCCCACTTCCATCACTGTACAAATCATCCAGGCAGAAAATCAATAAAGATGCATCCACTTTGAACTTCACTATAGAGCAAATGGACCTAATCAACATTTACAAAACCATTCTTGCAGCAGCAACAGAATGCACTTCTCCTCATCAGCACTTGAAACATTCTCCAGGACAGATCATGCATTAGGACCAAATGAGTCTCAATTTAGAAAATTTGAAATCATCCCATGTATCTTCTCAGACCACAACTGAATAAAATTAAAAAGCAGCCACAAGAAGCATGAAAAGTATAATGGCACATGGAAACTAAATAATGTGATCCTGCATGACAAATGGACAATTGAAGAAATAAAGGGGAAATCAAAAAGCTTCTAGAAACAAATGAAAATGACAACACAACAAACTAAAGTCTGTGGGATACAGCAAAAGCAGAAGTAAGAAGGCAGTTTATAGCAATTGATTCATATGTCAAAAAATAGAAAGATCTCAAATAAACAAATGAACAATGTACCTCAAGTACACAGAAAAGCAAGAACAAATGATGCCTAAAATTAGTAAAAGGGGAGAAATAATAAAGATAAGAGCAGAAATAAATATAATTGAAACTAACTAAATAAAATAGTATAAAATATTAATGAAAAAACTGTTGGTTTCTTGAAAGGGTAAACAAGACTGGCAAGTCTACAGCTAGACTAACCAAGAAAAATGAAGACCCAAATAAATAAAATCAGAAAGAAAGACATTACAACTGATGCTACAGAGATACAAAAGATCATAATAAACTAATATCAATTTTTATATGCTAAAAAAGGAAAACCTAGAAGAAATGGTTAAACTCCAGAACATATATAACCTAACAAAATTGAATCAAGCAGAAGAAAATTTAAAGACCAAACATGAGTAATGAGATTGAAGCAATAATTAAAAATCTCCAATTTAAAAAAATTCAGAATCTATGACCTCATTGCTGAATTTTACAAAGCACTGAAAGAACTTATTCCAACTATTTTCAAACTATTCAAAAAAAAAAAAAATCAAAGTAGAAGAAACACTGCCAAACTCTTTTAATGAGGTCCACATTACTCTAACATCAAAACCAGAGAAGATATGTCAAAAATAACACTAAAGACCTGATCCCTGAACTCAGATGTAAAATTTATCAATAAAATATTAACAAATGAAATTCAATCATACATCAAAAAAAATCACATGCCATGATCAAGTGAGATTCATCCCAAGAATGCAAAGATGGTTCAACATATGCAAACCAACATACCCCATACAATATGTTGAGTGAAGGACAGAATCCATTTGAGCATTTCAGTAGATGTGGAAAAAAACATTTGATAGAATCCACCATCCCTTTATGATAAAAACTCTCAACCAGTATGTATAGAAACAGCATATCACAAAATACTACAGGCTCGCTATGACAGTGGTTCCTCCAAGATTGGGAACAAGGCAGGATGTCCCCCTTCACCACCCTTTAATATGGTATTTGATGCCTTAGCAAGAGCAATTAGGTGAGAGAAAGAAATGCAGAGCAACAAAATTGGAAAGGAAGACATTAAATCATCTGTATTTGCAGATGGCATGTTTTTATACATAAGAAAATCCGAAGAATCCATCAAAAACTATTATTATTATTAGAACATATAAAAAATTCAGGAAAGTTGCAAGATATAAAATCAAAATACAAAAGAGCAGAATTTTTATACACCAATAAGAAACTTGCTAAAAAGGAAATTTACAAAGCAATCTCATTCACAGTGCTATAAGAATAAGTAAAATATTTAGAAAAAAAAACATTTAACCAAGGAAGTGAAAGCTCTCTACAGTGACAATTATAAAATACTGATGAAAGAAATTTTAGAAGATGCCCCCAAAATGCTGATATATCCCCCATTTGTGAACAATAAGAATCAATATTATTAGAAGCACCATCCTACCCAAAGCAATCTATATATTTAATGCAATTCCCTTAAAAATACCAACATTTTCTTTTTACAGAAAGGTGTGTCAAAGTTAGCTATGCATATGGAGAAGATTGAAACTGGATCCTTTTCTCTCACTGAAAACAAAAATCAACTCAGAATGGATCAAAGACCTAAATGTTAAACCTAAAAACTCAAAAATTACAATAAGAAAGCCTAGGGAAAACTTTCCAAGACACTGAGATACGCATGATTTCTCATCTAGGACCAGAAAGGCATAGACAACCAGAGCAAAAATAGACAACAGGATTATATGAAATTAAGAAACTTCTGTGCAGCAAGGGAAACAATAAACAAAATAAATAGAAAAACCTTCAGAATGGGAGATAATATTAGCAAACTCTTCATTTGAATAAAAGGTTTATATCCAGAATACCTAAAGAAGTCAAAAAGCTGGACAACAAAAGAACAAGCAATCCAGTTCTAAAATTGACTAAAGAACCAAACAGACACTTTTCAAAAGAAGATATGCAAATGGCCAAGTTCATGAAATGCCCAAGCTCACTAATCCATCAGGGAGGGTCCTGCAAATCAAAACCACAATGAGATTTCATCTCACCCTGGTTGGAAGAGCTACCATCAAATGGACCAAAAAATAACCAATACTGGCAAAGATGCAGAGAAAAGGGTATTCTCATACACTGTGTGTGGGAATGTAAATCAGTACAGGCACTGTGGAAAACAGCTGCAAGACTCATCAGAAAACTAAAAATAGAACCACCCTGCACTATGTTGTATAAGCATGAAGGTTTGAGAAGTCTTCACTTACCCAATGTTTTGAGAATCTTAATTATGATAGTGCTCTATTAAGTATCAATGTCTGGTCATTCAAGTTCCTCTCTTTGTTCTTCATGAAGAATTCATAATTGAATTTGGGAAAAATGGTAATTTTATGATAATTGAAGTCAATCCCTCCATTTTTCATATTTCATTACTTACTGAGATCTTCTTTTATATTTTTTTCAATAAATGCTGGTAATTTTCTTCATAAAAGAGAAAAAAAAGCCTCTAGGCATGAAAAGTTCTTCCGGGTAAGGAACATGGTAAGGAAGGAAAAAGTCTAAATGTACAGACAGAGAGCAGAGCTGCCAAGAGCTCTGTACAACACACATGCAGACACCCGAATACCAACTTAAGTACACAAAGATCCTGTGTAAATACATGCAGCCAATACACACATTTGTAATGATGGCAACCAATATTTGAAACTCAAAATGGGCCTGGGGTTGACTATGACCATTGGCTCTTCCTGTTCTATCCAAGAGGCAATTTAGGTGGAAAGACACAAGCCCAGGGAAGGTATTAATGATGACTATGATGTCACTGATGATGCTTTTTATGAACCTACCACGAATGTCTTGTCATGGGACATTTGGGGCCTCTTGTGAGACAGAGCAAGTGAATGAAAATTTGAATACCCAGCCAGCCTCCAGCTTCTCTGGAGAAACTCAGAACATTTCTTTATCCTGTGCTAAAAATCTGTCATTAAGCCATTTAATCCCCATTCCACACTGCCCCCTACACACACACACACACACACACATACACACACATCGTTTTTTCCTTCTGTTTGTTTGTTTGAGACAGTCTCCCTATGTTGCCCAGGCTGGTCTCAAACTCAAGCAATTCTCCTGCTTCAGTCTCCCAAATAGCTAAAACTACAGGCATGAACCAGCTCACCTGGCTTAATTCCCCCCTCCCCATTCTTGTGAGGTGGATGTTAGGATAAGTAGATAAATGAACACGATAAGACACAAATAGGCCATGTATTGGCATGGGTTCAATGGCAGAACTGGAAACTAGGCTCAGTTTCATGTAGCTCTGACACATGCTCTAACCCTCAAGCAAAGCCTCTCTCAAGGAACAACAAAGAAGAAAATCATTCATTCATTCCTTCACTTATCCAATTTCTTTGCAAATGTGCACTGAACATACACGGAGAAGACTCCCTTATAGGTTCCTAATTAAAAATAGAAAAGGACAGTGTGCTTTCAGGACTTAGTGGTGCACACCTGCAATCCCAGTGGCTGAGGAGCCTGAGGCAGGAGGATCAAGAGATAAAAGTCAGTCTCAGCAACAGCGAGGCACTAAACAACTCAGTAAGACCCTGTCTCTAAATAAAATACAAAATTGGACTGGGGATGTGGCTCAGTGGTCAAGTGCCCCTGAGTTTCTGTTTCCCCAAAATAAACGTTTCCACCAAAAAAACTGCTGTGTGCCTTATTGGGAGACAAAACAAGTGACTGAAGCTTCCAACACCCAGCCAGCCAGCACTCCACTGGAGCAACAGAACCTTCCAGACTCCTTTTGCATGCTACTGAGTTACAGAGCTGCCTCCTCCTGGAATGAATTCTTACTCTGGATGGCGACAGGGACAGGGTGTGGAGAAAGCCAACAGGTTTTAATAAATCACAGACCAATCTCTCCCCTGCAGAGAAAAACAAAAAGTTGGGAATCACTCAGCCAGGAAGTTAAACATCAGTGATTAAAAGCCTTAATAATAAGGACTGGCTGTTGTTGAAGATTTACTTTTTGTCAATCTCTGGGCTGAGCCCATATAATTTTCAATAGAGACTATTATTATTCCCTGGTTTACTACTGAGGAAATTAGAGTTTAGCATGTTAATCTGCCTGGGTCACACAAATAGATACAGTATTGGAACATAGGTCTTTCTGATGGAGCTCTGCACCCCCTGCCCCCAAAACATCAATGCTACACACACTTTCCCAAAGGCTGAAGAGTCAAAGTGATAATGACATCCCTGGGCCACTTAGGTCTTGGATTGGCTCAATTATTTCTAAGCCACAGACAATGACCCACTTATTTCAATGCATATTAAATCCATAGAATATTTAGCATGATCTAAACAACAAAAAAGGTGTGAAATCTTCAGCCTGTTGCAATTTATCTTAACAATGTGAATCCCAGACTCCTACAATCAGAACTCATTTGTTTATGTTGTTTCCATTTTCTCCTGCTGGTGTTTCTCAAAAACACATACTGGCAAAGTGCTGTGCTAGGGAGGTTAGGTACATGGTCACCCCAACTGGATGAATGGTTCCTGAAGCAGCAACCCACCTCCCCCACCCATTTCAGAACCCCAAAGGGTCACTCCCAGGTTTGAAAGAAGAAGATGAGGAGAGAGATCTAACCTGGGCTTAAGCCCTGAGGTGGTACCAGGAGAGACTGAATGTCAAGTAGCAAGTGCAGGAAATGTTCCCATGTACTACAGCTGGTGGCTGCATCCTATCACCACACAGGATCTAAATGCATTCATTGAGAGGAGCCTTTGATAAAATGCTTTAGTGCACAATTTTGTACAAACTTGACCAAGACAGTGTCTCTGTCTTTCAGGACAGAGACAAGCAAGGAGGAGACTCTCAGCAAAAGTCATCTGTGACTTTTGCACACCATGTCCTTGTGCTGCTCAGAAAACACACATTGGTGGTACCCCAATGGAGACAGGCTCTGGGACACCAGGTCTTCCAGATCCAGTTCCTGGAAACTGATTCTCCAAGGAGCCATGAATTCAATAGCACCTTCCTTAAGCTTTACCCTGAAGCTGGACTCCCCCCAAGAAATGGAAGGGAGCTGAGGTGTGTCCTACTCAATCCTGGACAGCCCAGCACTAAACCTTTCATGACACTGGGAATCCTCAAGCATCTCTGGGGAAGGTGAGCAGACAGGGAAGATAGTGTGCAGCACACAGAAGAATATTATGACCCAGAATCCCTTCTTCACCAGCAGGAGATAAGATGCTAAAAGGAAAGCCACAAGGGAGAATTAAAGTCTCATGTTCCTACTAAGCTTCTTCCACGTGCCCTGCTTCTCATTCTGTGATTTACACCTTATGGGGATTGTACTCAGAAAACTGGAGAAGACGAGAAGTGAAGTGTATTAGTTCATTTGTGCTGCTATAACTAAATATCTGAGACTGGGTAATTTATGAACCACAGAAACAGGAGTCCACGAGCAAGGCACTGACAGAATCAGCATCAGTGACATCTTTCCTCTGCTTCCAGGATGGCACCCTGAACCCTGTCACATCATGAGATAGAAGGCAGAAGGGCAAAAAGAGACAAATGCTTTATGAAGCCTGTTTGATAAAGGTCTTCACCATGTTCACTGAGGTTTTACCATTATGACTTACTCATTTTCTAAAGTCTCCATGTTTCACACCAGCACATGGCCTTCACTTTTTAACATGAATTTGGGGGTTGGGGGGACATTCAGACCATGGCAAGAGGTGAAATAGCAGTCAGGCCATTTTTACTGTGACTTGGCTGGCCCTTTCCAATGTGTGTACAGGAAAAGCTCAATGTGTTGTTGGTGGTAGGAACTTGAGCTAGAAATAATGTGTAACTTTTGCTGAGTGGGTGAGGGAGCAGCAGTTCTGGGTCCATCTTGAGAAGCAGTTGCTGTCTCCCTGTGGGCTGAGCAGGGGAACAGGGAGGCCAAGTTCAGAGGGCCATGATGGCTGCTGGAACCCCAGCCCCAGGAGGGGCCATGGCAGGGTGGGATCAGGAGGGCCTCACCACTCCACATTTGCATGGCAGTCTCAGACTTTCCTGTACACAACCCTCACTGCGCCTCACTCTACCACCATCCACCCTGCGACGTGGGCTGTTTGCGCTTCTCCCTGCAGGAAATGTGGCTGTCTGTGGCACACCCCATATAGCAGCCATTGCACTGTGTATTCCCAAGGGATCCCAGGGTTCTTGACCCTCAAAAGGCTTGAGGTTGCTTTTTCCAGCCTTAGGTGACGGGACAGCAGCTTCCCTTTCAAACATACACTGCTTATCACCAGAAGTGTAGTTGCCTCTGGTATTTCAAAGCTGCAAGAAAAAAGGACCCTGGTTGTTGGGGCAGGGAGCAAGGTACAAGACTCTCTCTCTCCAAAGTTGGCATTCCTGAGAAGGCTGTTGCTTGTGATTTAAATTTTCATTTATTATTCTATTTGGAGGTCTTCTTTGGATTTTAGGAATGTTGAAATGTGCCAGTTGTAAAGCCCCAAGTACAGAATGGTCACGCTGGCTAGGGGCAGGCCGCTCTAATGGAAACAAATCTCTTGTCAGGAGTGCCTGCAAGCATTTGAACAAAAGCTTGGAGGGGCAAGGGCAGCTACTGGGTGATTGGAGCTGGCCTGATGCAGAGTACTGAGATGAAAGAGGCTTGAAGGCTCCCAAGCAACTCTATAATGCAGAGCAAAGTCAGCCTTTAAAATGAGGTTAAGAACTCCGAGAGTGACAGTAAACAGAACAGGCAGCTTTTTAAGTGAAAATAAATTATATTCAGTATTGCTGTAAAGCTACAGACTGCAGCTTAGCTGGGCAAAGTGGATTCCATTTGGGAGACTGCAAATTAGAATAGAGGCTCAAGAGCCATTTAAGAGGGACCCTTCAACCAGGAAAGAAGAGGGACAGGGCGAGGGGGATTGAGGGACTCATTGATTATGGCCAACTCAGAGAAGCAATTGGCATGTGGAGATTTAACAGCACCCTGAGGTTTGTCCCCTCTCACCTGCCTTGACCTTTTGCAGCAGAGCTCTGTCACGTCACTGGGACAACAGTCTGATGTTCTGGACATGTTTACTTCTAAGGATTTTCCACACATTTAAAGATATTTTTCAAATTATTCTAAAAAACCCCATGAGGCTCTCTCATGTTTCTCTCATATGTTTCTCTCTCATGTGTTTCTCTTTTTAACCTCTTAATTTGTCAAAAGAGCATTTCAAATTCTAAATCTCCGGGGATCCTGTAAGGCATTTCTGAATTGATTTTTTTTTCTTTTCCAAAGGAAAAAAAGAAAAATCAGTAAATTAAAACTATATTAAGCATCAAAGAAAATGCTGTTTTGTTTTTTCCTTGGGTTAAAGACATACAGTCAAGGCTGACTTGAGAGGCTGGCAGTGCTCCAGTTGACTTGGTCAGAAACCAAATCCCAAAGAAGTGTGAACTGAAGTTAAACCCCATCTCCTGCTCCATGGAGGTGAGGGAGGTGATGGCATTAGCATGTTTTCCTCCAGTTCAGTCTTATCCTGCCCTTTGCTCCCTGGCTCTTGACAGAATGGAGAGGAGGGAAGAACTTCCACGTGCAGCTCTACTGCCAGAACTCCCTCCAAGTAAGTGGAAAGATGGTTTCTCTTCCTGAGCTTTGCAAGTTGATGAGACAATGAGACAGGGAGGGACTAGATTTAACTTGTTTGAGGATAAATCTGTTGGAGATTTTCAAATTGGAGTCTGATATCCTGTATGTATAAAAGAGCCACTGGCTTATATCTACTCAGAGCATGAATTCCCAAGACAGTGGAATCTCTCTTTTTCTTTAAAGCAAAATAGCTAAGTGTTTAAAGGGCTTTAAAAGTGGCCAGGAAATTCATAAACTTGCATTCAAAAATAAAACTCATTCCATTCTAAAATTAGAAGTGGGGAAAGTCCCTGGAATCCAAAATAAATTGTCCAAATAAGTATTCATATTGGATCAAGACTCTTTGTTTCCAATTTGTTTTATTGATCCTTGATGACCTCTGAGAAGAAGTGGCTCATTCAATTTCCCCTCAGTATAGGTAACAAACCAGGTCCCAGAGAGAGGGGACAGTCCTCCCAGAACATGTCACACACCACAGAACAGGGGGCAGGGCCCTGGAGCCTCTTCATCTGTTGGAATGCAAACTGTGATTCTGGGAATGTAAATTGTGTGGATGATAATTTTATGATTTGGCTGTTGGAAAAAGCATTCGAGAAATACGCCTCAGCCACATTGAGTTTGTTGAAAAATGAAAAATGTCACATGTATAGTTTGGCCACCTACTTGGCAATGGTAACTTCATATAGCATTGTTATTTTTCTATGGGACCAGAATGCTAAATTTGATAATCAAATAGTTCTTGGAGAAGTTTCAGGAAGAAACATCTATATTCTATACTGAGTCACTGTCTGAAGGGAACAAAAACAGAATATTCTTCTAGAAGGCATAGAATTTTGGCTAGGGCAATTTTGTTGAAAATCTGTTAAGAGATCCTCAGGCATGAGAGTTAAATAGCACACTAGTGTCCAGAGAAAATTGTACATGACACTGTGTCTGGTCCCCCCTCTGCCCTGCTGGGTCCTGGTTGAGAGCCCTATGGATGCATCTGGGCAGGTGGTTGGCAAGAGCCAATGCACTGACTTGGTGGGAACAAGCTCTTCTTTTTCACTAAGCCACCAGTCTTGGTATTCAGTGTATTTGTGTATCTTTTTCCTTTGTAAATAGAATACAATTTGTTTATCAACTCCTCCTCACGTTTCCAATCTGATTGCCAAAAAGCCCAACAAATCAATTCTCATTTGAGTTTGTAATTCCCTGATTCTGGGTACTGTGAATGTTTATTATCCATTTGTGTTTCATTTCCTGTGAATTGTCTACTGATTTTGTCTATTTTTCTATTCCATTGTTTGCACAGTTTTTGTGGCTTTGTTTCAATGATTCATACATTGGGGATACTGTGTTTCTTTATTTGCAAAATGTCCTCTCCCTCTTTGTTCCTTGTCTTGTCCAAATGTTTCAGAGTAGCTATTCTTGTGCTCTTTCTTTTGTATGAAAATTGAGTGTCAGTTTGTTCACTCTAATTGAAGACATTTTATTTGGATTTTGATTGTGATAAATTAATTGTATTATTTGGAAATAACTGAAACCTTTGTAAGATTAAGATATTTCAAAAGACAGTAAGTCTTCCCATTTATTCATATTTTATATATTATATATATCAAATATATATTAAGAGAATAAATATATGGTTTCTTCTCTTTGTCCACGAAGGGAAAAAATTGTGTCAATATATTTTCTGATATTGAGTCATACTTATATTCTAGGAAAATACCCTAATTATTTATGAAGTTTTATTTCTTTAATATACAATTAGAATTAGCCAGTTAAAATTTTATTTGGAATTTTCCTAAATAGGATTGTTTTAGTCAGCTTTTTCACCTCTGTGACAAAAAGATCTAACAAGAGTCATTAGAGGAGGAAAAGTTTATTTGGGGGCTCACAGTTTCAGAGGTTTCAGTCTATAGATAGCTGACTCCATTCCTTGGGATTTGAAATTAGGCAAACATCATGGCTGAAGAGTGTGGTGATGGAAAGCAGCTCAAGATATTGAACAAGGCAGCAGAGAGAGACTAAGTTTAGCTTGTAAATATAGATCCCAAGGGCATGCCCAGCCACACCATACAGGCTTTCATAGACTAATAATTTGACCTCTAAACCTCTTACATTTTCTCACACTTGAGCTTTTGGGGGACACCTCACATCTAAATCATAGGAAGGTTCACAAATAAAACAAGCTTGATGTTTTTGTACTGTAATATAGTTTGGATTAAGGTTATACCAGTATGTCTTATTCTCCATTAACTGGAAAACATGCATAAAATGTAAGATGGATCTTATTTATTCTGTGCAATAAGTACCAGGGATCTAACCCAGGGACACTAGGCCACTGAGCCACATCCCCAGCCTTTTTATTTTTTATTTTTTGTATTTTATTTACAGACAAGGTCTCATTGAGTTGCTTAGGGCCTTGCCTTTGCTGAAGCTGGCTTTGAATTCATGATTCATGCCTCAGACTCCTGAGCTGATAGGATTACAGGCATGCGCCATGGCACTGGCACTTTAGGTGATTTGAGGGGAGAATTTCCACAATAAGGTGGATATTCTCATGGGCTTACAGGCTACTTTCTGTTATTAGTCTGCCTTCTGCCTCTCTGTGTTCTAGTTTGGATCTTAAAGGTCCTCCAAAGACCCATGTATTGAAGACTTGGTCCCCACCCAGCCAGGGTGGTACTGGGAGGTGGTGAAAGCTGTAAGAGGTAGGGCCTGCTGGGAAGAAGTTAGGCCATTGGGGTGTGACCTTCATTAGGGGTGTGGCCTTCGTTGGGGGTGTGGCCTTCATTGGGGGTGTGGCCTTCATTGGGGGTGTGGCCTTCAAGGAGGTATTGGACCACAGCTCCTTTCTGTCTCTCTCTTTGCTATCACCAGATGAGTGGCTTTGCACCACCATGTGCTCCCCACTGAGATACTCTGCCTCATCGCCACAGGCCCAAAGGCAATGCAGCCAGCCAAACACAGCCTGAAATCTCTGAAACCATGAGCCAAAATAAATCTTTCCTCCTTCTAGTGGATTTATCTCAGGTGTGTGTCATCAAGACAAAAGGTGAATGCTTACTAGCTTTCGGTTGTGTTTGTTCCTGAATCTATTTATGACAGGTTTACCTGTCATAATCATTTAACTTAATGCTGTATTATGTAAACCATGAAATAAGTGGAAGAGGGTTTTTATTTCTGTGAAGACTAAGTTGAATGTTTTAGTAGAAATAGATAGGGTTGAATCACCAAGATCAATGACTTAGAATTAAATGTGCTAATAGTGGGTGGGTGCCAGGAATCATAAACATCTATGTGCTTGCTACTCAAAGTGTGGTCCATGGACCAGGAGCCCCAGCATCACCTGGAAGTCTGATAGAAATGCCAAATGTCAGAGTCCCCTCCACATCTACTGATCAGAGTCTGCCCTGTTACAAGATCCCCAAGAGATTTACATATACTTTAAAATAAAAAAAAATACTTTTCAAATAAAAAATTCTGACACTACATTAAAAGACTGGTGAGTGGATGTATGTTTTTGTGTTTTCAATGAAAGTAAAATGTAATGACATTGTATTATAATCTCTCCCCTTAATGAACGTTTTTCATTTTTCATTATTGGATGCAGGTCTGGACTGTGTTAGATAAGAGAGATTCTTCTCTCATTCCTGTTTCCTTGGATTAGCACCATTTTTCATCTGAAGTTTTAAAAGTACTAGCATAGAGTTATGTTCAATTCTAATCTTTTTTAATAATGCAGATATGGACAGTTTTTAATTTCTAATGCTTTCATTTGTGTCTTATTGCTGTTTTGTATTTTGGTTTTTGTTTTACACTTGTTCAGAGTAGCCACAAATTTGTTTAAATTATGTTTTTTGCTCAAAGTACTATCTTTTGTTGTTTTTGTTTTCTGTTTCACTGATTTTTACTTTTACTTTATCATTTCCTTACTTCCACTATCTTTGAAAATCTTTTATTATTATTTTTTCTGCCTCTCTTATTTTCCAACACCAGGATTGAAAGCTACAAGGGTTCCTCTAATGATTGCTTTGTCCACATCCTCCATGATGTAGAACTCACATGGGTATTTATTTCTAAATCCACAATGCATAGATTTAGTGTTAGATTTCTTTTTATTTCAAAGGGATTTGTCTGTTGCTATAACAGATTATATTTAAGACTGGGAAATTTATAAAGAAAAGAGGTTTATTTTGGATCCCAGTTCTCGAGACTGGGAAGTCCAAGAATTTGGTGCCAGTAAGGGCTTTATGCTGCTATAACTCATGGTGGAAAGTGGAAGGGCAATTGGCCTGCGTGAAAGAGAGGGGTCATGAGGAGCAGTCTCCCTCTATAGCAACCTGCTCTCATGGTAGCTAATCCAGCCCCACAAGAGCTCACACACTCAAGAAAGGCATTCACCTGCTCATGAGGACTCTTCCCATAACCCAGGCATCTCTCAGGAGATCCCAGGACCTTGCAACACACTTATACAGGGGACCAAATTTCTTTTTTTTCTTCCTATTTTTATATTATACATACTGGTGAAATTTGCACACAATATAACAATATAATCTGGCCACTATCATTTCCTAGTACTTACCCCTTCCTCCCTTTCTTTCTCCCCACTGGTCTCTTTCCTCTACTAAGGAACCAAATTGCAACATGAGTTTTGTCAGAGACAAACTACATTTGAAACTATAGAAGTTGTATTTTTAAATCTTGAAATGAACAATTTTCTAGCCTCTCAATATTATCCTTTTTTCCTTCTTTTTTGCAGTCTCTTCAGAATGTGACTAATATAATTTTTGAATTTTGAAGTTCACCAAGATGTTCTACTTTAGCAACAATTTTAGTAAATATTCTATTGGTGTTTGAAAAGAAGATACGGTTTCCTTTGGCATAAAAATTGTGTCTGCATGTATGTATTTACACATATGTATAAATCAAGCTTGTTGACCATGCTATTCCAGTTTTATCATCCTTTGGTGTCTCACGGCAGATACCATTAACTTCAATCCCAAGAGTCATTCTACACCACTGATCTTTGAGCACATACCTTAATTATTTTAGGGTGGGTAGTAACATCCCTAAACTAGGAGATAAGTCAAGATTAAATCTAGTCCAGCATTTACCAACAGAGACAAAGCTTTCTTTTCCCCCTTCTGCTTGTGATGCTTCAATATAGCAGATCTAGAGCTATGGCAGCCACCTTGTGATGTTGAGGGATCTTTACTCATTTTGAAAGCTCATTCACTCACCCCTCTTTAGTGTGTTCTGGTTTGTTTGTTTGTTTTTAAGAATCCATCCTAGATGATCTGGGAGTGTAAGTACCTACTGCTTTCTTACTCCCACTCCCCATTTCATTGACCTTGGGCCTGATCTTCCCAAACCCTCCTGCCTTCAGGGCATCTTCTGCATTTATTTTGTTCCTGATTGTTTCTGGTGGGATCTGATCCCCTCTGCCTCCTGTCTTTCAGAAATCATTCCAAAGCTCTACTGCTGATCACTGAATTCTTTCATTTCCCTGCAACATCAAGGATTTATTCTTTTTCATTTTTTCTCTTTTTTCTTTTTTTGTCTTTTTGTGGGAAATAGAATTAAAATGATGGTGGATTTATGAACTCAGTCACTCATCGTCATTCAATTTTAACAGTAAAATTAATAATTCATTCTTTAGACATGTATGGGGCAATAATGGTCTCCAAATGATTCCATTGGGGTTCAGAAATATACTGATTGCATTTCTACCCTTCCCCCTCCCTCCCTTGGGCTGTTTACATTCCTTAACGTGTTAGACCTTTTGCTGAAACTATTTAAAATATGCACGATCTTCTAAGAAGGTCCCTAGCCAAAAACAGAGGAAAAAGTAGAAATATGCACTGCACCAGAGGCTCCGGCCAGTGGGCCATCCAATTGCTGTTCAACCTGGGTTTGCATGATTGCAATTACACGCCCCCAACCTTGTCCCAATTCCTTGACAATATTTTATGCAAATAAAAATTTGCTCTCACAGGCACATACCAGGCAGGTTTGTTTAAAGTAGAGGATGTACCAAAACAAAATGACAGAGCCACAGGAGTCTGCACCCCCGGCTCAGGTCCATGAGGTAGGCTTCTGGGCTCCTGAACAAAATCCCCCCCCCCATATCCTACAGGATCAGGGCTCCATAGCAGCCCAGTTAAATGCTTTAGGTGCCTCAGAGCCAATGTCCACTCTCCCTATGCCAGCCCTTGAGCTTCTACAGATGCCATGTCCTTGACCTTGAGATGGTGAGCTAGCGCTGTCAGCTTCCTAGTGCTGTTTTGATGACTAAATGACATGCACACATATGGCACTCTTCAGGCTATGACCTTTGTTCTCATTGTGACCCTGGAGGACCTGTCTCTGCAACCAGCTTCACATTCTGAAATGAAGCCTAGAAGCCTCCATCATCAGTGGGAGCCACTAGCAGCTCATACATCGTTCATCTTTTCTACAGATAACAGTGAAATGGATACACAGGTCACACTGCCTGATGAGCTGTGTATCTAGCTCATGCTTCACAAGCACCTATGTTAATGCTATGGTGTGGCTGTGAGAGGTCCCTGAAAGCTCCTGAGTAGGAGGTGTAGTGATTCCATCATGAGAACAGTAACCTACTTAGTGGATTAATCCACTTGATGGGTTAAAATCAGCCAATGGGGATGTGCCTTGGGGATTATATATTTTGTTCCTGCTCATCTCCCCCCTCTGCCCTCTCTCCCTCCCTCCTCTCCACTCTCTTCTTGGATGCCACTAACTGAGCAGCTTTCCTCCACCATGCCCTTCTGCCATGATGTTCTGCCTCTTCTCAGGCCCAGAGCTAGGAAGTTATGAAGTTACCTAATCATGGCCTGAACTTCTGAAATCATGGTTTTCCTCCTCTAAGTGGCTCTTGTCAGGTATTTTGGTCACAACTTATACGGGTGTGTTTCTGGGGGTACCACCTGTTTGTGCATACAGATAGTCCCTTACTTAACCATATTTTGATGAAGGTGTACCCACATGACCATTCTATTTTTCACTTTCAGTACAGTCATTTGAAAAATCATATGAGGTCCTCCATATTCTACTATGGAATGGGCTTTATGGTAGATTGTCTTGATCAACTGTAGGCTAAGTATCCTGAGCAAGTTCAAGGTAAGCAAGGCTGAGCTGTGGTGTTTGGTAGGTTCATTGTAGTGAATGCACTGTTAACTTTGGATATTTTTAACATACTATGGATTTATTGGGATGTGGCCCCATAATAAGTAGAATAATATTTCTCTATATACATGTAGGCAAGTGTGTAGGCACATATTTCTATGTGTGTATGTGTGTTCATGTTTTATCTGAAGATGTACCTGTGTATATGTGTGCATGAATATGTGTATATCTGTAGGTAAGTAATGTGTGTAAGGCTATATAACATGCACATGGTCCTGTATGTATTTATATCTGTCTTGGGGGCAGAATCATGACATCAGGGCAGAAATCTGAGTGTTTTATTCCTCCAATCCATCCTCTCACAAATTTGTCAGTTAACACACACACACACAAAAAAAATCAGCAGAAATCATTGTCAAATACAGCTATGCTGAGACTCATCCCCACAATGTCCAAGGGGATGTTCCAACTGGCTTCACAGGGTTTGCATTAGCATAAATATTACATTAACAGGACTGCTTAGCATGTGCTTATCTCTCAAGAGACTCCAACACAATCCTTGAAACACAGAAGCTTCACAAATGTGGATCACATTTAAATAAAATATCAAGACAACTCAGTTCAGTGACTGACAGCCAGAGGGGGAGGGAGGCACAGATTATAATTTCTTCTTAAAGAAAAAAAAATATTGCTAAAATATTTATGGACCAGTTTCCTAAATTGCTTTATAATCTATAGAGGAAATTATCCTTTAAACATATTCCATAAAATGAATGTCCTTTTAAAGCCATAATCAATTTTCTTTCCATCTATTACATCATGTCTCCAAGTTGTCATGAGTTATAGTCTCTTCCCTAAACTCTTCTTTCCTCCCAAATTACTATAAAATTCAATTATGACCTAATATTTGGTATATCATATAATTGGAGAAGCTGCCTAGAGAAAGCTAAGCAGAAATGTATTTATTTATCATTATATTTATTATCAATTTGGTGGCAAAGGTTTTCTAAGCCAAGGAGGCATATTTTAATTGTGTGTCCAAGATCCTCAAACACAATAGGCAGGTTACGTGGAATGTCATTGTCTTGTCAATATTTTCACAGAAATGTTCACTTGGTGTGCAGATATGTAGCAATAGGTGGTTTCCAATCCATCACGGTATCCATTCTTGTTCACCTGAAAAAAAAAAAAAAACAAAAAACAGAACCTACTTGAGCCCCTTCAAGTAGGATGCACAAGAGGCATTGAAAGGGCTTGGGATATCTTTCAGAAGCCAGCTGCCCATTCCCCTCTCCCCAGTGAAGTCAATACATGGATGAAGTGATCTGAACCCACATTGCCATAGAAAACAAATTTCATGTATGTTGGCCAGAAAAAAACAACAGTTTCCTCTCATCTCTGCCTTCCAGATGCTGCCAGGGAGCCTCTGAACCCCAGGCACATCAGTCACCAGGATGATGCTGGTGTCAGCCTCTCAACTTTAGGAGGAGGCAAGGTAGGTCACATGCTAATCATTCTACCTACATTGACCGCATAGAAGGTTCCACAGCCGACAGACACTTCCTGTGTTAGCAGGAAGTGCCCACCAGGAGACCACTCTCTCACAAGGATGCTAGCTTTACCCCTATGCTAATTATAGGTAATCTAGAACCATGGGTGTCCAAAGTGGTAGTCCGCAGCCACACATGGCCACTGCATAGCTGAATTGGCTGATTCTGAATTGAGACACGTTCTAGGTATAAAATGTGCACCAGACCCCAAAGCTTGGGTACAAAACCAACAAAAGCACCTCAATTGTTACACCGATTACACATTGGAATTATAATATGTGGGGTTTACAGGATTAAATAGAGTACATTATTAAAATCAATTTTATATCAGCAGAACTGATAGAAAAATATAGTTCGTACATAGAGTGAAATATTATTTTCCTTTAAAAAGGAAAGAAATTCTGACATATATTACAATATGATTGATCCTTGATGATATTGTGCTAAATGGAATAAGTCAATACTCAAAGAAAAAAATACTGAATGATTCTATTTATGTGAGATCCCCAGAGTCCTCAACCCTAATCCTCACCCTGATTTAGAAGAGGTGTGTGTGAGAGAGATTAACTGTGCATGAACAAACTAGAATCAACAATAAAAATGTCAAATGGTAGGTGTCCTCTCACTGCATCCAGCTAAATAAAATGTTGCTTTAGATACAAAAAATCTTTTAAAACTAAAATTGTACTTATTTTTGCTAAATAAGTAGATTTTAGCTGCTCATGTTTAAAAACCAATTATGTGAGATTATGTGTTAATCGACTTCACTACAGTAATGATTTTATTTTTCATATGTATCCCGTAGAATCATTTGGTAAGCCACAAATGTACACAATAAAACATTTTTTACAATGTTGTTTTGAACACATATTAAATTTCTGTATACATTTGGATCTATCTCAAGTCAACTGATCTGTTTCATTTTTTCCTGCCAATTCTATTCTATTGGGTTACAGTAGTATTATATTGTTTCTATCATATTTTATATTATTATTTTATCTTTTATTATCTTACATTATATTGTTTTACCTTATTATATTGTTTTACTTTAGATAGAGCAAGACACCCAACTCTATATTTCTGGTCTAAAATTTTCTTAACAATTTTTACACATTTATTTTTTATAACAAATTTAAAATACTTTCTGTTAATTCAAATAAAATCCATTGAAATGATACTGGGAATTGCATCACCTCTGTAAAATAAATTTATAAAAATTATTAATATTTTCAGTATATTACACATATAAATAATAAACATAAAATTTAATTAGATATGATGTTTGCACATGTATTTATCAAAGATTTGTGTTTTTAGGCTCTAAGCACTACTCTATATAAGCCCAGGATGCCTCTCCATGTATTCAGTAACTAGTTTACACTCCACAAAGACATTTTATATCTTTCTTCTAATGTTTTTTTGCATGTATTTGGTGAAAAAAAGAGAACTTTTTAGAAATTTTATGTTTGGGGAGATATTTTATTCTCATGAAAAAACACATTTCTATTTTAAAATAAATGATGTCATTTTTTAAATCCATTGAATTTGTTTCCAGACACTTCTTTGTATATTCCAATTCTGTTATTTATTTTAGCAAAAGCTCTTCAGTTTTCTAAACATATGTTCTTATCATCAGTAAAATAGAAGATCAAATTCCCTGGACTTCTGATGTTTACTTCATAAGATATAAACTCCTTAAAGGCAGGATTTTTATCTAGTTCTTCAATAACATATCTCAAGCTGGCAAGCTGGGCACATACTAAACACTCAGTACTCAGAATACTCAGTAAGTACTATTCATAAGGAAGAAAGGAAGGAAGAAAGAGATGGAGAGGAGAGAAAGGAAGAAAGGGAGGGAACAAAAGAGAGAGGAGCTCCATATTTCACTGTACACAGTCATGTTCATCTTTGGGTTTTAATAAGTCTCTTAATCATATATAGACAACAAACCATGGGGCCATCTTGGTGCCTGGCCCTTGACATCCAACCTTGATTAAGGACCCTCATGACAGCCTCTGGCATCTCCAGCTATTACCACTAACAAAATAGGTCCCTGCCCCCAAATTCCAAGGCCTGTACCTTCCTCTTCAGCAATAACATGGAACAGAAGCTGGCACCTGATGAGCACCACTCTGTGCCACCCAATGCTGAGTGAATGCTCTGGATACTCTGTCCTGCAAATGTCCTCAGAGCCTGGGGTGGGACTTACTCTGGTTCTTAGGCCTGTCTTCCTCTCACTCCTGGTTAACATTTTTATTGGAATTAACGGTCCCACAGAGGAAGCACTGCTTCTTTAACTAGGAAGCACACCACAAAAAGTAGATTTTGTTCCACTGTCACATTCTCCAAGTTAGCCTGACCTGCTTCACCAAAATTGCTTATTTATTTATTTATTTATTTTCTTTAGACAGAAAAACTAGCCTCAGGAAGACAAAAATTTCTTCTGTTGAGTGCAACCCAAAGGTAATACTGTCAGTTCTGAAATCATTTTCAAAAGTGACATTTTAAAACTCTGAGAATTCCTCAAAAAATTTAAGCATAGAATTTACCACATGATCCAGCTAAGAATTGAAAGCAAGGACTTGGGCAACTATTTTCACATTCAGCCTCATAGCAGCATCATTCACAGTAACCAAGAAGTAGAAACAACCCATGTCCATCGACCAGTGAATGGATAAATGAAGTGTGACATATACATATGTGGAATATTATCAACCTTGAAAAAGGGATTGGAACTTGGATAGATGCCACAATGCAGATGAACTTGGAAGATACTACTGTAAGTGAATGAAACTAGTCACAGTAGGACAAATACTGTGTGATTCCATTTAAATGAGACAACTAGAGTAGTTAAATCTATAGAGACAGAAAATAGAATGGTGAGTACCAGGGACTGGGGGAGAGGTGGGGAGTTTGTGTTTAATAGAAGCAGAGTTTCAATTTGAGAAGACGGAAAGTGCTGGAGGAACATAGTAATGGAGTAACAATGAAATAAAATGTACTCAGTGCCACTGCTTTGTATGCTTCAAATGACTCAAATGGCAAGTTTTATGTCATGTCTATTTTACCACATCAAAGAAATGTTTTGACCAGGGCAATGTGCCTGGCACCTCCTAGTGACTCCTGCAGGTCAGTGTTAGTTCAGAAGGAAGCAGTGGAAAGCAGAGGTTCTAGACCCAGGCAGCCTTCAAGCTCTGGTCCCAGAGTTTCTCAGCTGTGTGACCACGGGAAAGTCACCTCACCTCCTGAGCACAGTTTATCTCCAATTGCCCAGCACGGAGCCTCCCTCAAGGCCAGTGGGTGGTAAATAGGCATGGTGACAAGACACAGAGTAACCCCTGGGATCTCAAGTCTTGGGGATTACTGACAGCTGGTTCTCTAGAAAGAGAGACCCACTTCTCTGATTGTTCTGTATCTAATTTCCTTTGAACTTTTAGATGCAACAACTAATACAACCTTGGATATTTCATGCCTTTCTCAAAAGCTACAGTAACTAAGAGAATGAGTACTGGTATGAAGAGTGACAAATAATTTCATGAAATAAAATGGAGAGTCTTCACAGGTATAGTCAAAGGGTTTCCAACGAGAGCATCAAGACAACCCACTGCAAGTGTTGCAGGATGATCAGAATGAAGTGGAGCCTCCTACTTCCCCCATTTACAAAAGCAACTCAATGTGGATCATCTAACAAGGAGGAGAACCCAAGCCACAAGACTCTGAAAACACTGTTGGAATAAATCTTCATGATAGTGGGTTAGACCATCATTTCTTAGCTATCACCAAAATCATAGCAATGAGAGAGAAAAAAGTATAAATTGGAGCTTGCCCAACCATAAACTCTTGTGCTACAAACAACACCATCAAGGAACTGAAAAGACAGTGATCAGAATAAGATATGATGTATCGGAGACACACAGAACTGATATCTAGAATACATAGAGAACTGAGATCCATACATATACACACGTCTATTTAGCATATACAGCATATATATTTTATATATGGATCTGGCACTTCAGAGAAAGAGAAAGGTGGGATGCCAACCAAGAGATGAGTGGGGGTCAACTGTCCATGTCACTAGGATCACCAGGCAAAGCTTAAAGCCTGAGAGATGGAGACCTGAGAACCCAGCATTTAAAGAATCAGTGGAAAAGCAGTTTGCTAATGTGAGGATCTAGGAAGAAAAAAAAAGCAAGCCATCAAAGAAAGTGAAAGCAGAGCATCTAGAGATGCCTGAAGTCTCACAGCAGGATGGGTCCTGATGACATGTGCATTGTGATAGAGTAAGGTAAATACGATGATGGAGAAAGGGGACACCTTATAAGGTAAAATAAAAGCTTGCCATTATGTACGCTATTTTTAAAATTTTGCTCCATTTTGTTTTAAATGCCAGTTACATCTCAATATATTAATTTTTTTTGTACCAGGGATTAAACCCAAGGGTGCTCAACCTCTAAGCCACATCCCCAGCCCTCTTTATTTTTTATTTAGAAATAGGATTTTGCTAAGTTTCTGAGGCTGGTGTTGAACTCACGATTTTCCTGCCTCAGTCTTCCAAGCGTCTGGGATTACAGATGTCTACCACCATGCCCAGCTCACTACATCATGTCCCACTTGTGGGTCCTAATGACATTTTGAAAAAATTCACTGTAACAGGTTGCCTACCATGTCCGCAAACCATGCATGCAGCCATCTCATGCCCGGGGCCTTCTGGGAGCGCTGTCCCTGTGTGCAGGAAAATCTCCAGAAATGCAGGCTGCATTTTCTGGCTGCATCTGGTGGAACAAGAGAAGGGCATATGCAGAAGATTAGTGGACATAGAGGGTATGCCCAGCGGAGCAGTGGCTCCATGGGAAAGGTCATGTGTTTTCAGGCTGTGCCCTCAAAGGACAGGGACCCTTTGTGGTGTTCCTCCATTCAGAAAGTCCTATGACCTATGTCCCATAGGGGTGCCTGAGTCTTTGCAGGAAGGGAACATTGCTGCCACTAGGGCATATTTACCCCTGCCATCCCCAGCCTGGGGATGATATAGGAGTCTGGAGGCAGATGTCCCACCTGTCCGAGAGAGCCCTGAGTCCCTTCTGTGCCTCGGTGGTCTCTGCTTCAGTCCAGGCACCAGCTCAGGGCAGAGAGGGAGGCAGCTTTGGTCAAACTTCATCACAAAACCAAACCAACAGAACAGGATGAAGAGGAACATGAGTGCACTCTCATCCCATGTAAAAGGGCCATTTACCACCTGCACAGAGGAAGGCTAAACTGCTCCTGGCCATCTGCCTTTCTGAATCTTGTTTTTTTAAGCTTAGAGAACTTTTCAATGATCTATTGAGAAAGTTTTTTTTGGAAATTGAAGAGCGGTGGGTACAGGCACCCTTTGATGCTGACTTGATGGTTTACAGGTCACACACACACACACACACACACACACACACACACATACGTCCTAAGTAGAAATGAGAGCAAACAACTTGGGAACATATTTCAAAAACGGTTCTACCAGGTTCAGCATTGCTCACCAGGCAAAAGATGAATCATTAGGATCAGAGAACATCACTTTTAATTTTCAGTTATATTTTATGGACTCTGTGAAAGTCAGAGTGTTCTAGCAAGTTCACATGGAAATGTGTTCATGAGGCATCCAGGAAACATCACAGTATGCCTTCCTGCCTTCCTTCCTTCCTTCCTTCCTTCCTTCTTCCTGTCTTCCTTCCAGGAAGAAGCAATTGATCCAAATAAATAGAATGGGGAAGGGCTTCCTGGAGGAGGGGATTCACATTGGGATCTGCAAGATCACCTTCATGGGGAAGGGAGTTGCAAGGTGTGGGCGGGGAGGGGGGATCATCTCAGGCCTAGAATAAACAGGAGAAAGCAGGAAGACTTCAAGGACAAAAGTACAACCATTGATGAAAGATCTTAATTGGCTTATTTTCAATTCTAGAATCAAGCAATGCTTCGTTCTGCAAAATACAGTCCTGATGGGTTGTGCAGAAGAGTTTGGTTTTATAGATAGAAAAGTGGTGAAGAAAATAAAAATTTAAAAAAGAAAAAGAAAACTCAGGAGGTGGAATCTTCATTTCAAAATTACTTTCCTGGTAAGCCAGGGACAGGGGGAGAGAACAATAGGAAAATAACTGGTTTGTCCACATCAGGTTATTTCAGGTTGATTTTTCGTGTAAGGATTAAGGCAGAGAGAACTTCAGTATCATGCCAATTAAAACTGCTGGTCTGGGGAATTTGGCTGTTATCTCTCTAATCCTGAGTTCTTGGAAAGTCAGAGAACAGCTTAGTTTCAGCCTGGTGACAGGGAACTTTAGCATGAGTGACTCCATTTTGAGTTTTTGACTGGTATGATGGGGCCCAGGGCAGGAGCCTCATCCAAAACAACAGCCTCCTGTTATTTTTATGTAACAGGGCTCCTATGGGATTGTGGAGGAGGTTCCCAGGCAGTGTCCTGGGTGAGCAGGAGAAGCTGCATCACAGATAATGCCTCTGCATGCAGGTACTGAAGAACACCTTTATCAAGGCAGTAGCCTTGGGCTCCTGGGTAAAAGGAAAACCAAGAAACACAGATTGCAAAGCCAGTCCAACCCCAACATGGCATGTTTCACATTGGCCGGGAACTACATCCCTGCCTCCTCATTGTCACATGACATCTCTGTTTTCTGTATTCAGAAGTAAAAATAATGAAAGAGAGGTGACAGATGTCCCACCACTGAATTCTTGGAATGAGGCTTTTCTCCACCTTGGTGGAGTAGCAGAAGCAGAAAGCAACTGAGCCCTGGTACTGTCATTCTAACAGCTCATGAAATGTATCTCAAGCTTGTAAAATTTCCATTTCAAAAGGTAAATTCTGTTCCTTGGTTGAAATAAGAATGCATGCACTAATGTCTCTTTCAAGATCAAACACCAAGCCAAAGTGGAACCTGATATCTCTCACTTCCCTGTAGGAGTCTTTCCCCAAGGACAACCCCAGTGAACCCCCAAATCCTCATAACCCCTTCTCTGGAATTGCTGATAGGGGGTCAGGATTGCCATCCCATAATATTCCACTTTGTTAAAATGGTCAAGAAGGTGTCAGATCTAACTGCTTCTTGGGGTTTTCATTTCTTTTTCTGTGATATCTCTGAATAAGTGAAAATAAACTATTAACATCAAATGTGAGTTAATTTTTTAATATATACTTGTTGATAAAATATTAACTTCAAGTAAAATTCTCTCTGGTTTATCTCTTACCAATTTAATTGACAGGGTCACAGACACAGAACCTAAGAGGGTAGAGGAAATGCTTTCCTCCCCCACACCCGTCCCCCTGCTCCCCCAATGTTGCATCTGGAATGAACCTGTAACCTACTTTAGCCAGCCAAGTGTGGCTGGTGACTCTGCCTGGACTGTGCTTGATGCTCACAGAGGGGGTGACTGCTCTTGTGCCCTTGAGACTCTGGAGCCACCCTGGAAGCAGGCCAAATCTAGCCCACTGCCTGTTGTTGTGAATAAAGTGTCATCATGGCCGCCCATGACCATCTTCTTGCACTGTCTATGGCTATGTCACGAGAGAGAGAGAAACGTGGGTGACAGGACCACATGGCATACAAAGCTCAAATAGTTGGTTCTTTACAGGAAAGTATGACAAGTCCTGAATTGAAAAGTTGGTCTACCTGCTAGAGAGACTCCACAGAGAGGCCTTAGGACTACAGAGGGAAAGAGGCACAGCATTTCCCTGGTGATCAGCCCTATTGCCATTGAACCACTAACAGGAGGGATCCCAAGGGGGACCAGCAGAGTTCTCTGACTAGTACCATAAAACCCACGGAACTCAGAACAATGAAATGGTGTCTGTATGTCACTACATCTTGGGCAATTTATTACACAGCAGCGGATAACGGGGTGTCTTTTGGGGAGGAGGAAGATTAGAAATGGAGCCCACATGCTAGGCAAGCCCTCAACCACGGAGTTGCACCCACAGCCTGTAGTGGATAACTGGAAGATACTCCCAAACACACACACACACACACACACACACATACACCCCACTGGGCTGTGACCTTGAACTTGGAACAGAAAGTCAGCACATCCCTGAAGTCAGGTGCCAGGCCACGATGGCATTGAAGCTGTCCACCATCATGGTATAACGGATCACAGTTTTTCTAGAGAAATATCATCACTCATCATGAAACCAGCTACGGAATCACAAGACTTCTGTTTCCTTCACCTCGTACGTCACCCCTGCTCTCTGCAGCAGTTTGACCACATGTGGAACTTGTGGGTTTTGAGCCTTTTTAACGTGAATCTTATCAATACGAACACACTGAAGACTGGGATGCTTCCCCAGGGTGAGCACCTCTCATTTCTCTTCACATAGAATGTCCACTCAGGTATTCTCACAGATCTGTGATTTTACTCTGGGTTTCTAGGATATCTTAAGGAAAAGTGCCCGTGATTTCAAAATGACCATTTTTCTAAAGACATGGTGCACTAGGGATCTAGCCCATGGTCTTAGTGGTATTTTCACTGAAAAATCCATCCAATTATGTCCTTTCTTCAGGGACAGCACAAATCAAAACAAGTACCGATGGTCATAGTTCCTCAATCACATCTGGAGAGCAGGCTCCATGGAGGGCCCTCCTTCCCCCTGCAGTGGAAGGTCCCGGGGCTCCTGCAGAGGCCGTGGTTGTTTGGGCCCCCTGTTCCCATCAAATGCTCTCTCTCCCCCATCTGAGGTGGCATGCCCCAAAGATGCCCATGCCCTGGGACCTGGAACCTGGAATGTGTTCTATTGGATGGCAGAAGAGACTCTGCAGGTGTAACCGGGGCAGGGACTTGAAAATAGGGAGATTATCCTGGATCATCCAGGCAAGTCTAGTCAATTATGTGAACCTACAAAAGCATAGAACGGTCCCTGGCTAGAGTCTTGGAGAGGGCAGGAGGGAAGGTCAGTCTGTTCAGGCTGCTATAGCAGAACAATGGAAAGGTATTTCTCACAGTTCAGGAAGCTGAGAAATCTAAGAACAAGGTGTCAGCACATTCCACATCAGGTGAGAATCTGCTTCCTGATTCAAAGACGGTGTCTACTCACTGAGTCTTCTCATGACGGAAGAGACCAGGCTGCTCTGGGGCTTTCTCTTACATGGACCTGATCCCACCTGTGGGCCTTCACCCTCCACCTGAGGGTGAAGCCTCCCAAAGCCTTCACCTGCTCATACTATCATGCTGGGGGTTTAGATTTCAACACCTGAATTTGGGGGTGGGGGGATACAAACATTCAGGCCACAGCAGGTGGCTTCAGAGAACAAGGATGCCTGTGACATCATAGGTTTCAGGATTCAGGATGGCACACTGAGGAGGGAGCCAAGGTAGGCCCCTGCTGGCAGCCAGAGCTGGGGCAAGTACACCCTCAGTGGGGCCAGAGGACCTCACGTGCACTTTCCAGCCATGCTGATCAGACATGCAAAGATCAATCAGCTCTTCTTCTGGGGATTCAAAGTCTCCCCATCCCTTTGTGGGGACATCCTCTCCTTCCAAGTAAAGCCAGGACTTCATGGTGATTCAGGAAGCCCCCTTGTTCCTGGTTTGCATACAGTTATCTCTAAGAATTAATGAGTTTGTTGAGAAAAGATACAAAAGTAGTCCCAACCTCTCCTTTCCAAGGACACCCACATTTGAAGTGCCGGCCCACACTGACCTGCTCACCAAGCTGTTCACTATTCTGGAAATTTCCACTCTATGCTGCCTATGAAGGCTTCAGCATTTGATCCATGGTGTGGTGGCTGCACTGTGGTCTAAGGAAAGGGCCCTTGTTCATGGACTGGGTGCTGATTCCGACGGCTCACGGGGGCTGTTGCCCAGATCACTGAAGGGTATTCGGCATAATCCAAGCCTGGTCTGCTAGTGTCTGAGCACCCAGAAGGACTGTGACCAACAGGAGATGCATTCTCCCTGTCATCCTAGCCCTGAGCCTTCTTAATTTCCTGCCCACTGCCTCCCACACAGCTCGGCCACCACGCGCTGCCCCGTGAGCCCTGCAGCAGGTGCCTCTGCCCTCCACAGCTTGTCTTCCTCCCTCCCTTCCTCCCCTCTGTTGCCCCAAGAACCTGGGCAGAGCACAGGGCCACATGGTCTGAGGAAAGCCAGGACCCAGCCAGGCACACATGTGGATCATCTTTCCCCACCATGTCCCATTGGTCAGGGTTCTCCAGAAACAGAACCGAGAGGACGTACAGAGAGAAAGGAGTGAGTGCTGGGGACCCGACTGCTCTATTAAGGAGAAGTCCCAAGATCCGCTGCCTCGGAGCCATAGGAGACCCAGAGAAGCCTGTGGTGGTGTTTAGCTCAAGTCAAAGGCCTAGAACCAAGGGTGCTGGAGAGGTGGACCTCAGTCCAAGGGTGGGAAGAGGAAATGCAGCTTCTCCGCTCAGAAAAGGAGGCGGGAAAGAAAGGAGCAGAATTCCTTGACCTTTTCTCCCTTTTCTTCATTGAGGCCTCAATGGATGAAGTGAGGTTCCCGCCCAGGAGGCCCATCTGCTTTGCTTAGTCTATGAGTCAAATGCTAATCTCATCCAGAAACACCTTCCAGACATGCCCAGAATGTTTCAGCTAGGCACCCCTCACCCACACAGAATGACACATGGATTTAACCTTAGGTGAGGTCACTTCCTGGATAGAGAAGCCATCCAGGTAGCTCTCCTGCCCTGTTTTACATTTACCTAACAGCTGCTCTCAGGCTGATCCTGAGCTGCAGATTCCAAGTACACTATTCCCACTCCTTATAATGGCCCAGCAAAAGGTCCCCAAATACTAAGGCAGAGGAAAACATGGAGGATGGAGGGTGGTGGGGTGCAGGCAGAGGGGTCTCAGGCTGCCCAGGGGCACCACAGCTCTGCAGTCTCCTTCTGTGTAGGTTTTCCCAACCTCAGTTCCTGTGCCTGTGAATGGAGGTAGCAGTACCTGCTATGAGTATCTGCGTGGGGACTTTGAGAAGCCAATGTATGAGATGGACTATGGGAGCCAGGGGGGCTCTGTCCTTGCACCGCACAAAGTCTCCATAACCCTTGCCCCACCTAAGAGCAAGCTCCAGGAGCAAGAGAGCCAGGGCTAAGTTCCCTCGCACCAGGACCCCCAGACAATTGCCTCAGGAGCAGTGTCCCCTGCACCATGTGCTCATTAGCTCCTGCTCTATGTGCTGGCCAGGTGTGGTGGTGTATACTTGCAGGCCCAGCTACCTGGGGCTGCTGAGGCCCAGGAAGGGGGACGGGGAGGAGCCCCAGGAGGAGGCAAGCAAAGCACCCATCACACAGAACAGGCACTGAAGACCCTTCCCACCAGCAGAAACCCCAGGACACCCTGTGTAGCCGCCCACTCCCACCCCCTTGCTGAGCCTCTGCTGCACCATCTATGGGACCCACTCCAGGGTCAGGGTGGAAGGCAAGGTGTGCCAGTGAGGTGTGTCCATTTACATACCTGTTTCAACAAGGTCCTTGGATGCAGCTTCGAGTTGAGCCAGGTGCTGGGCAGAAAGATTCCCAAGCACCACCTTGTTGGTTTCTTTGAAACCCATATTTATGACGTAAATTTCAGACACCACAAGAGCAACTGGGACAGTACAGTAAGCCTCTGTCCTCACTGTCAGCTTCAAATGGCAAAGGGCACCTGTGGTGTCATCTGTAGCCCATACTCGAAGGCATTTATAATGTATTGCTTTTTAGAACAGTTTTTTGTTGTTTATTCTTTTATTTCAAAACTGTGCCTTATCATGCTCATTCTGACCTTCATTTGTTTTTAAGTTTTTCAATTAGTTATGCATGACATTAGAAGGCACTTTGACACATCACACACAAGTGGAGTATAACTTCTCACTCTTCTGGTTGCATGTGGTGCAGAATCCCACCCGCTCTGCAGTCACATATGCATGTAGGGTAATGATGTCTGATTCATTCTACTGTCTTTTCTACCCCATGCCCTCTTCCTCCCCTCACTCCCTTCTACCTAGTCTAAAGTAACTCTCTTCTTCCCTAGTCCCCCCTCATTGTGAATTAGCATCTGCATATCAGAGGAAAGAAACATTCAGCCTCTGTTTTTTGGGGATCAGCTTATCTTGCTTAGCATGATATTCTACAGCTCCACCCATTTACCAACAAGTGCCATCATTTAGAACAGTTTTGAGTTCACAGGAAAATTGCAAAGATAGTACAGGTAGTCCCCACACCAAGAACCCGATTTCCCCTGTACCAACATCTTAGTGTAATACATTTCTTACAACAAACCAGTTGATATTGGTACTGTTAACCAAAGCCCAAGTTTATTCAGACTTACTGCTTTCCCATTTTGTCTGTGAAGGATTCCATCCAGGACCCCATGTGACATCTGTCATCTTGTCACCTCAGCCTCATTCTGACCATGATAATTTCTCAGACTTGCCTGTTTCTGATGGCTGAGGAGCCTGGGAAGGAGGTTGGTGGAATGACCCTCCAGCAGCTGGGTGCCCAACTGGACTGGGGAGATAGGTAGCAGACAGTGCTACCACAGGCCCCCCTGGGCAGGCCAGGTCTGGTAGGCTCCCGCCACTCAGGGAAAGTGGAGGGCAGTCCTGTCTAGGAAGAAGGAGAGCAGCAGGGTTCAGACCTCATCCTGCCCAGCAGGGGAGCGAGGAAGACAATCCCCACCCAGCTAAGAAAGGACTTCTGGCTGGGCTTCTACTCCTGCCTGGGCTGATTAGGCCCCACCACCAGGGACACTGGGCATGGCAGCATGCCTGCCTAGGGCCCCCCACAGTCTGATTACCTGCAATGGGCAGCCAGCTCTCCCAGGCCAGGAAGCCAGAGACATTTAGAGCCAAGGAAAGAACCCACACCCCTAGGTCACCAAAGGTCAGCCCTGGGAATCCTGGGAAGTCTGATAACCCAGCTCCTCCTGTCCCTACATCCTCGATGCTGGGCAAGCACCTCCCTGCCTGCTGGGCTCTTCTCGCCCCCACCCTCACCCTCTTCCACTTGAACTGAAGCTGAGGCCCAGCTGGCTGGCCCCAGCCCTGGAGCATGCACCCTGACCCCTGAGTGTCCTAGCAGCTGGCCATGGTTTGTGTAGCAGCTGCTTCTCCAGGAAGATTCTGCACCAGCAGGCCCCAGACGGCAGTTCCTCTGGGAGGAAGCCTGTGTGGGTCCAGGCAGGGTCCTGGCTCCCAGAAGCCCACACTATGGACACATGGAGCCCTGAGCTGGCCCTGACTGCTTGCCCATACCAGGGACAGACACTCTCTTCCAGTAAAGGGGAGCTGAAGAGGGCATATGGCTCCTGGCAAAGCCCTGCTCTGACCACCCAGATCTGAAGCCTGGGGAAGAAACTTATGGCTCAAAGGAGAATCTTCAATGGGCCTCCAAGCCTTTCTCTTATCTGTGGAGTGACCAGGAGCAGAACATCAGATTCTGAGTTGGCATGCCACCCCAGCCCAGCTGTCCCTCCAGGCTGCAGCCCTGCCCTGGTTGGTCCTGGAGCTATGACTGTCCAGCCAGTCAGGGGTTCTGACCAGGGGCATGCAGGGCACCTGCTCCTCTGTGAAAAATGGCCCCTGACCAAACCTATCCTTGGGAAGCAGCCCACGCCCTGCCACTAAATCCTCTTATGTTAAGTTATGTGCTTGCCTTTTTAGGGACCATATCTGCTTTGGGCAGCTGTAAGCTCCTTAATGACCATGACCACTATGGCCATTTTTCAGGCATGCCCCCCCACCAGCCCTTGGTGGACACCAGCTGAGCCATGTGGTTCCCAGACTTGGATTGCAAGTTGACATCCTTCACAACATGTGACCCTGTTGGCCTTCTGGATGACAGGGTCAGGTGCAGGGATGAGGCTCAACCACAGCCTCAGTCCACACCTTTGACAACTGAGCTGCTGCAGGATGACCAGGGCTGGGTGCTGGGCTCAGCTCTGGGGTCCTGCAGGACACTAGGCAGGCCACTGACCCCAGAGGGGGAGTTCAGGCTCAGCCAGCTCGCCTGCACAGTCACAGCGTGACTGGTCTCCACTCTGCCTGGCTTAGGACCGTAGGCCTATAGCCCAGCTACCTAGGAGGCTGAGGTGGGAGGATCGCTGGAGCCCAGGAGTTTGGGATCCACCTGGGTGATGCAGTAAGGTGCCCTGCTCTCCTCCATCAGCCCCACCTCCAACTGAAAGCTGCCAGGACTGCAGGGCCAGCTCCCACTGCCCTGGTCCTCTCACCCAACTGGGAACTCCTGGAGGCAGAGGCCACAGAGAGGGGTGCCCAGATCAGTCAGCTGCTAGCTGGGCACATGTGTGCCCCTCCATCTGCCCCAGGGCCCTCTGAATCAGGGTCCCTTGCCCACCAGTGGATGGTGAACTTTGGGAAGGACACGTGAGTCCCCCTTGTGTGCCAGCAAGGTGCAGGCACAATTGGTGCCCACCCGAGAGCCTTCCATTACAGAACTCCTAGTTCCTCAGTGGTGACTGAAGAAGATCCACAACCTGCCCGGGTCACCCGCCCCTGCTGTGGCAGGATACAGGGTGGCTTGGGCTGGCAGAGCAGGGACACCATGAATAAGGAGGGGTCAGAGAGCTCAGGAGGGGCGAGGATGGATGTGGGGAGGGAGAGAATGAGCTGCTCAGTGCCCAGTCCAGAGCCAGGCCACCCTCTCCACATGCCCAGGGTTGGATTTCTTCCCTAAGATACTCCAAGATACTCCTAACCTGCAGTTCCACAGAATGTGGTCTCAGGGGAAATATGTCATTGTGGTTAAAACTGAAGAAAAGGCACAGGGAGAGGGGTGTCCTTGCCTGCTGGGTGTCCTTGGGGCCTGGGGGGATGAGGGCAGGTGTGTCTACAAGCACAAAACCAGAGATGGCTACAACCACAGGAAAGCTAGAGGCCCGAGCACACTCCCCTTCTGACCTCAGGAGGAGCCACATGCTGCCACCTTGATCTTGAGCTTCCTCCATTGTCCAAGCTGCCCATCTGAGGTGTGTGGCAAAGGTGGCCCCAGGACACTAGCATGGCCCACAGGGAAAGGGAGGGTGGGGTTTTGAGGGGCATTGTGGGGGGTTTGTACCACCAACCCACTCTCACCTGGCTTTTGTGATGGAAGGGGGAAACTAAGGCACTGAAGGCCGAGTAGTGGGGCTCTGCAGGAGTCGTTACCCTGATCCCACCACTGTTGGAGGCCTTGCCCTGCCTCCCAGCTGTCCAAGGAAGCTGTTCCCACCTTACTGGGAGGGGCAGAGTTCCAGAATCACCAAGTGCCCCCACAGCGAAGAGGAATCTGGTCTGACCAGGGATGGAGACCCTAGACCATGGGCAGCCAGGGAGAGGGTCTGATGGGTGGGTTGGCCAGGGGGCTTCCTGGAGAAGGGTACTCCAGGAGGCTGGGGTGGCAGAAAGGAGGAGCTGGGTGAGCCGGGTCACAGTTGCTGGCACGGGAGTGGCCACTGGAGAGGCCTTCCAATGACTACTGGTACCAGGACGCCCCAGCCCATGATGGCAGCAGGAGGACAGCACAGGGCCATCTCTCCTCCATTGATTGATAGGGCCCACGGCCCCTCTGCCCTGCCCCCTCTGTGGGTGTGGGATGGCCTGCAGTCCTGCGGCAGCCACTCCACCTGCCTAGCGAAGGCCTGAGGCCCCTCGTTGGCCGTAATCACAGGCACATTATCCATGCCCAGCTTCACTGGAGAACACCGGGACCATGAGCTGCAGCCTGGAAGAGGAGCGAAGCCCCTGGCCATCAGTGCCTTCGCAGGGGCCTGGCCACAATGGGGCCTCTGCTCCCCACAGAGCCACATCCCCCTGAAGCTTTTCCTCCATGCTCCATTCATCCAGTTCCTCACTGAGAAGTCATGATTTGAAGCCAACCCAGTGAACCTATTGTTCCTGCTCTTTTTTTTTAAAGGAAGACATAAAATTATCTTTATTTGTGATTAACAGGATCATATACAAAGCAAAACCTAAAGAATTCACAAAAGTTAAAAGCATAAATGGATGAAATAGCAAGGTAGCAGGATACAAGTTCAACATGTAAAAATTAAGTCTACTCCTAAATAATAACCATTACAAATTGTAAATTTTGTTTTGAAAAAATAGCATTTTCAAAAACATTGAAAATCTAATTCATATCCTATTCACTTAGGATAAATTTTAAAAAAAA
>NW_026694159.1:0-12969 GCF_021218885.2 Marmota monax | reverse complement strand
AGGGAATGTGGGAGTTCTGGGATGCCTGGATGAGACAGAGTGGTATAGTAAGTTGTCAGGTATTCCTTTGGCATCTCCTACATGCTGGGTTCCATTGTATGCAAACTACACACTTTGCCCCTGGCCTTGCCAAGAAGATGACCCTTCCATTTTCCTGGATTCTATTATTCACAGAAAACTAGAGCCCATTTACCCCCCAAAAAACACATGTCTGTGCCTTGTCTTTCCTGCCAGACTCTTCCCTTCATGTAGCAACACACCATGGCAGCAGAGCCCATGTCCTGCTGCCCTGCTCAGGCCCCTGTGCCCCTCAGCGTGCAGTCATCCTCACCCTCATACCCAGAGGGAACCTCACTCTGATTCCTGCCACTGGAGCTCGGCTGCCCCTGGCCTTCACACTCTGTTCTCTCACCCATGTCTCAGGGCAGCGTCCCTGCAGCTGCATCAGGAGTTTTGCATTGCTGAGCAGCTTTTCCATTGTGGGTCCTGAACTTCTGCTGTGGGTAGTCGAGAGTGGTGTCTCAGGGCAATTCTTTTTTTAACGTTTTTGCACATCAAAACTGTAATGTTAGGGATGGAGATGGTCAAGTCTACATTTTCATCTTATTCTTTCAGCCTTTCTTCTTTAATATACCACAGACACACTCTAAGAATGATTTTTTTTTTCCCAGTACCAGGGTTGAAACCCAGGGATGTTTAATCACTGAGCCATATCCCCAGCCATTTTTTTTTTTTTTTTGTATTTCGTTTAAAGACAGTGTCTTGCTAAGTTTCTTAGGACCTTGCTAAGTTTCAGAGGCTGGCTTTGAATTTGGAAACCTCCTACCTCATCCTTCTGGGATTATAGGGGCTAAGAATGAATATCATTGATAAGGTGTCTGCTTTCTCCCAAGTAGTACTATTTCATCTATCCCAGATTGCTGCCAGCTCCCAATAGATGGTGCTTGAGAAGTTTGTCAGTTATTTAGGGTTTACTTTTTTGCAGAAGGAAGTGTCCTCATTGTTTTTTGGGGTCCCAGATCTGTGGTCAGAAATACTCTACCTGTTCTGCAAAAACAAAATTTTGCTGTGCTAAAATTGACCAAAGCAAAGACATGCCTGGGCATGTGGTAGCCTCTTGTCAGGTGGTCAGCAGCTGGGTGGCTGCCATGAAGGTCAAAGCACAGTTCAGGGCCCTGCTGTTTGTTCAGCTTCAGGGTTGTTCCTGCAATTCATTTATTGACTACCTCTGTTCAATCCTGGATGACACCAGGATGTGTAAAGAAATAATAATAAAGAGGAGACACAGAGACAAGGTGCAGAGGCAGGGAAGTTGGCAAAGTGGACTTTTTCCCAGCAGACACGTTTATTCATACCAATAAGTCACATTAGGTCATTAGCACCATAACTACATTATTGTTTAGCATATCAGTAAGGTTGCTTATTCTGCAGTTACATTTTACAGTTGTAATATGCAATGTCAGGAGTTACGTGCAGCTCTCAAGAAAGTCCATTGTCTGATATTACTGTAAGATGGGCAGATCCAGGAGCACCAGAGCTTGGTGAAACATTGTAGTTATCAAGCAAACAAATTCCTTTATTCCCAGGAGTTATGTGCCTAAGATTAAGGTCGAAGCTGATAAGACTGTAGCGTGGAGGGCATTACCCTAGCAACCGGGCATCCTATGCCTTTGCACAGAAACTTTCCCAGGCAACAAGCATGTCACAGCCATGAAGTCATCAGGGACCCCAATCCCAAACACAGAACCTCCACAAGGATGGGTCAGTGTATAGCTGGGGCCGCTTTTGGATTTGGAATGTCTGAGGCTTAGCACTAGGGAAATGCCCTGCTGGGATGTCCAGATTGTCCTGGAAGGTATTCAGGGACATCATACAAGGGTACCCTGTTTCATTTTCCTTTGAGAAACCTCAGTGCTGTCCTGCCCTGCTCTTACCTGTGCCCTGTGCTCTGGTCACCTGCTTGGAGCCTGAGTCCCTTCTCCTGTTGTTGGTATGCCTCCTGGGCTCTTTGAGTTTCTCCACCTTGGCACTTACTATGGCTGAGGACCATGCTCTTCCTGCTGTCTGAATGGGTCATCTTTCCCACTCTAGTTGGTTCCTTATAGCAGGAATGGCGTCTGCCATCCACCTTGTCACTTTGCCAAGATGGAGGCCCCAGGGTGGTTCTGTGAGCCTCAAGGAGGGAAGGAGTCAACAGACCCAGGTTTTGTGGAGCTCTGTAAGAGCACACACTGTGCAGCCTTCAGGGCCTCTGGAGTTGCATGTGCTCCATGGCAGGTACCTCTGGAGTGCAAAGAGAGAGAGGACTCCGGAGTGTTGGGTCACCTGAAAGGGGGTAGTTCTGTTGGTGTGGTGGTAGAGGTGTGGAGGAGACAGACAGTAGCTGTCCCTGCAGAGTGCCCATGGGGAGAGGACTGGGCTGGCCTTCAGGCCAGCAGAGTGCTGCTTCACATCCCTAGAGTGGGAGCTGGGAGTTTGCATGACCTACTGGTTCAGGGTTCTCTGGAAGCTTTCTGCTCATGGGTGCATTCTTCTCACTCAATCTGGAGAAAGCACAGGGCTCTTGTGTGTACCCCCACTGCTGGAAGCTCTTGGTGAGGCAGAGTCAGCTTGGGGACCTGTAACACCCATACCTTCTCCCCTCCTTTCCCATGTTGCCCCTTTCATGGGAGCCCTGGGTACTGGGGAAACGACAGTGCTTGTGTCAGATGGGCTTCCAACAATCGTGGAGCTAGGAGGTGGCTCAGGTGTGGGGAGCAGCAGAGTAGAGCTGGTAAAACTTCTCTCATGTGCCCACAGGACGTGGCAGAGGACCCGGGAGCCGTAGCCAAGAAGGGCTTCCTGACAGTTTTCCTCCAGGGTGTCCTGGCCACCACAAGATCCTGGCTGTGCACAGTGTTAGCAAAGAGAATGTTCCGGAAGGGTTCGACTATCCTTTTCACCTACCCAAGGAGATCCAGGTGAGCTTTGCCTGAGGTTGCAGAGCCTCTGCAGGCAACAGAGTGGGGAGTCACACAGTTGTGTCCTGTCACCAAGAACCAGACCAACAATGCCTTGGCCTGGAGGCCTGGGCTTATCCTGAACCTTGCCTCAGGCCCTGGCCCCTACTCTGAGGAAGGAACATTCCCCCTTTACCTTGCAGAGGGTCAGTGGCTCTATGGTACAGTGTGATGAGGTGCAGTCACACTGAGGCAGAGTTGCCAGGAGGACCTTCAGGCTCTGCTTCAGGTCTGAGGCTGTAAGCCAGCTGTGTGGTACAGGAAACAGAAGGTCAATATGACAGGAAGCACCTTTAGCTGGCAACTGAGTGAAGCCATTTGATAGAGTGGACTCCTCCTCCAAAACCTAGGACATGGGGAGGATTCCACAATAGTCACCCCAGTGCTGGAGAAGACAGCTGAGAACCAGTGGGATCCAGGAGCCTGAGTCCCTAGAGGGCTACAGGGGGAGGAGGTAGAGTGGGAGGTCCTGCCCACCCCAGGCTTGCTCTCCAGACTGGTTGCCTTTTCCCTGTCCTTGAAGTGGAAGGTTGTCCCCCTTGAGCCACAGTTTTCCAGGGAGACTCTGGAACCTGCTTGTGGTCTTCACACAGAGTTGGTGGCAAGACTCATTGTGATGTTAGGCAGGGGTACCCCAACTGTATGGACAAGGGTGGCTGCAGGCCAGAGGGTTGTTCTTTTTAATGAAGGAAAAAAAAATCCTCTTCCAACTGCTTTGTGAAGTTTTATACCAACAGAATGAAATCCCAGGAAAACACAATTGGATTATTAAATATTATTCCAGGATTCTAAGTAGTATAATCCCCAGGTGTTAAGCATGAGAGACGGGTAGCTGTGTAGCCACTGACAAGAAAGATTTTTTTTTAGTACCAGGGATTGAACTCAGTGTCACTCAACCCCTGAGCCGTATCCCCAGCCCTATTTTGTGTTTTATTTAGAGACAGGGTCTCACTGAGTGCTTAGCACCTAGCCATTGCTGAGGCTGGCTTTGAACTCATGATCCTTCTGTCTCAGCCTCCTCCGCTACTGAGATTACAGGCATGTGTCACTGTGCCCAGCAAGAAAGAATGATTCTAAGTGCAGTAGTTAATGATTTAAAAAAATGAAATTAATTAAACATCTACTCTGCGGTGATTGCTGCTGTTATTCCTGTTTTACAAGTAAAGTTACCAAGGTCTGGGGAGATGGACATGCTGTTGGTATTGTTGGAAGTCAGGAAAATGGAGATAGGGAGTAAGAGGGACAAGAGCTCTGTGGTATGGAAGGAGCTAGAGATAGCAGCAGGAACTCATGATTTTAGATAGTTGCCAGCTCTGTCCATCAAAAGTCCTATGGCAAAGGCACCCTGGGACCATGAGCACCTACAGAAATAATGATGCCCTGGGACCCGAGCACACCCACATGCCCTTCCTTTCTTTCTTTCTTTCTTTCTTTCTTTCTTTCTTTCTTTCTTTCTTTCTTTCTTTCTTTCTTTCTTTCTTTCTTTCTTCTTTCTTTCTCTCTCTCTCTCTCTCTCTCTCTCTCTCTCTCTCTCTCTCTCTCTCTCTCTTTCTTTCTTTCTACTGTGGACTGACCCAGGAGCACTTTATCACTGAGCTACACTGGTGGTGGCTGGTGGAAATACACTTTCCCAGACCTTTTTATTTTTTTATTTTGAGGCAGACTCTTGCTAAGTTGCCCAGGATGGCCTGGAACTTGTGACCCTTCTGCCTCAGCTTCCTGAGTAGCTGGGATTTCAGGCGTGTTCTACCCCACATGGCCCAATCATGTCTTCTAACTCCCGTTTCCCACCACACAATGCTGTTCCTGGAAGAAGAACCACCTCCATGAGTCAGTGCGAGATGCACAGGGGGGCCAAGAGCTCCTTGTGCTGGAACGTCAGGAAATGCTGAGGCTGCAGGCATGTGGTGATCCAGACTCCTCCTCAGATGGCCAAGAGGACTCCATGTGAAGTCTGTGGTTGACATGGTGGTCTGTCATTGCTAGCTTTTCACTTTTGACAACTGAGTTGTGGTCATGTTCATGATGGCAGAAATGGGGTTAAGAGAACATAGAAATTATCTGGGATATCTCTGCAGCATTTTTGCAAGTCTAAAGTTATTCCAATTTTTTTTAAGAAAACTGTTGAATATGCTCACATTAGCTGAATCTGGAACAATTTGATTATTATTTTTTTAATATTTATTTTTCAGTTGTAGTTGGACACAATACCTTAATTTTATTTGTTTATTTTTATGTGGTGGTGAGGATCAAACCCAGGGCCTTGCACATGCTAGGCGAGCACTCCACCGCTGAGCCACAACCCCAGCCCCATAAAAGGCAAAGTGATAGGAATGGATTAAAATTCATTGATAAACATACTTACAGAAAAAAAAAGAGAAAAAAGGAAATTTTCTATTCTTCTATTGAAGAATGGAGTTAAGAAATGTAGAAGAAATAATTGCAATAGAAAACTGTCACTCTGTAACCAAGGTATAGTAGCTGATGCAGGCAGGTATCACTCAGGAATCCTGAGCTTGGTGGGGGTGCCAGGAGGTCACAGGATTTCCAGTGTCCCATTGCAGAAGCCTTTATGGATGAGGAAAGATGACTTTCACAGTGAAGAAATCTGGCTGATAAGCCTTAACCAAGGACCGACCTCTTGGTCAGCCCTGGTGGCACCAACAGGTTTCATGGTCCACTTGGTCAGGCTCAAGGTGTTTGGCTAGGCACCTGTGGGAAGTGCAGATGTTTGGCCACACCTGACCTACACTGAGTACATTTTTACGTGGCTTGGCTTAGTAGTGTCCCAACCAAACCATTGTAATCATGGGAAAACCGTGAGCCAACTGGGTTAAGAGACAGTCTGCAGAATGACCTGAACTTTTCAAAATTGTCAGTATCAGAAAAGATAAGGCCAGGGAACTTCTCTAGAAAAGAGACATGACAAGTAAATGCATTGTGTGTCCCAAGGTAGACCCTGGATCTAGATATCAGGTGGACATATGGAGGCATGTGGCTAGGGGCACCTGCTCCAGGCTGCTGTTCTCCTAATGCTGCCTGTCCTCAGCAGACATGGTGTGTGGATAGGATGCCTACCTGGGCTTGGAGATGTGTTAGGATGCTGCCTTCAAGTGCTTTAGCAAAGTGCTTCTTTTTTTTTTTTTTTCCTGTACTCGGAATTTGACCCAGGGGCACTCAACCACTGAGCCACATCCCCAGCCCTTTTCTTTATTTTTTATTTAGAGACAGTCATACTGAATTGCTTAGGGCCTCACTAAGTTGCTGAGGCTGGCTTTGGACTCAAGATCCCCCTGCCTCAGCCTCCTGAGCAACTGGGACCACAGGTGCCCCCATGCCTTGTTGTTGCTGTCTTTTCTGTAGGATATCTCTGTGGTGTTTACTTGTCCCTGTGGCTGTCACTTAACATGTGGATTTTGCAGGACTGGCGGCGGCTGGTGGAAATAAACTTTCCTGCAGAATATGGTTGGAAGGAGTCGCTGCTGGGGGACATGGAAGGGAGGCTCAATAAGGTACCAGACATGGGGGACACCATCAACATGGTGATGAGCCCAGACTGCTGGCAGCACCTGGGGCTACAAGCAGAGCACAGCATGTACAGGCCCTGGGATCCACCCAAGCTTTGCATTTTTGTTTCTGATCAGGGCTTTGCAGTTTGACCTCAGAAACATTTCAGAGTTCTAGTGTGACGTTCTTGAAAAGAGTCAGGGAATGGGATTGTGCTCTTACTGGGGCCCTAGACATACGTGTCATCAAACCCTCCATGTATAGGTGCTCCAAGGGACCTGCTGGTGGCAGGAGCCTTGTTAAACACAGTGACATGGAGGAAATAAACAAACAAAAAATGCCCTTCATTTTGAATGAAGGTCTGTGACCCAGAAAAGTTGGTTTCTCCATGAGTATTTTATATGGATCTGATTAAATGGATTTTTTAGGAAGACAAAAGAAAGGAAAAATAGCTCTTTTTCAAAATTTGCATGTTTTTACAAGCTGCTATTCTGGCTGCTTTTTTTTGCAATTTGAGAAGAGACTAACTTGGTTTCATCTTTAATCTTCTAGTGAGGGGCAGGGAGGACATGCTTAGTGTAGGACAGGGAGGAGGGGAGTCAGAACAACCAGGCACTTACACCCCCACCCACCTCTGTGTTTGCAGGAGAGGCCCCATTCCCAGATCTCTGCCTTCTGTAGCCCTCACTGGGATGCCGCTGGCCTCAAGGACAGTGTGGCCAAGAGCTTTGAGAAGTGTGTCATCAAAGCTGTGAGCTCTGCCTGCCATGTGAGTAATCTCCTTGGGAAACATGCTTGGGTTCACAGATGCTTGCTGACATGGCCAGCTCCAGGCCCTAAGTGCCTGCCAGTTCCAAGGCCTGTGCTGACCAGGATTGGGTCCTTGGTGCCCCCTCCCTGGCTTGGGCCTCATGCTGCAATCCAGTGCTCTCTGCCCACTCTTTGACATGCAACTTGGCTTCCTGTTGCAGAACCCTGTGCAAAACCACAGCCACGCTCACAAGCTATCATGCAGATGATCTGGTGGGCTGCGCCTCCAACTGCCATTGTGATTGTTGCCACTGGTTTGTTTGTGGTCTGTTAACTCTTGCCCAACAGATATGCAGGAAATGACCCAAAGGTTGACAAAACATCTATGGAAGGGAGCTTTTGAAGTTAAATAGAGTCCATTCTTTTTGGGGTAGAACACTTGCCCAGCATGGCCCTGGGTTTTATTCCCAACACTGCAGAAAAAGAGGGGAAAGATTCTATCGTTTCACTTAGCTTTTTTCTGCAAAGTGGGAGGAGGTTCTGCCCCAGCACATTCCCCACACAGTACCCCTGAGGCTCCCAGGGTCCTTCTGTATTTCCTGCTGGACACTTCATGCCCTGCACACTGCTGGCCAGTGGAGTTGTGAGAAGCAGAGCTCACTTTTTCTAGGGAAACAGGCTCTAGTCTTTTTACATAACTAATACTTCTAAGGCTTTCATTTGTTCTTTGCTCAGTGCTTTAGTAACATGGTAGCCACATCTCCTGTCACTCACCCTTGGAAGCCAAACTTGGGGGGAGTGGTGTGTTTCAGGTGTGGGTACCACCAGCACAGTCTACTTGGCAACATTTTCATCAGCTCAGAAAGAAAATGCAGCCCTTCAGCTGCGGAGTCTGCCCTCCACCATGCTGGCCCCAAGCCCCTCCCCAGCAGCACCTAATCTTCCTTCCTCCTCCACAGACTACTCAGGTGTCTCAGGAATGAAGTCACACAGGCTGTGGCCTTGGGTGCCTGGCTTCGTTGAGCATGTGTTCAAGGTCATTCACTCTGGAGCACCTGTCAGTACTTTGTCCATTTTCATGACTACATGTTGCTCATCATATGGACTCAGGGGGCTTTTATGTTCCATTTGTCCTGTGGTGGACATCCGGGCTCTCCCTGACTGATAGCTGTTATCAGTCTGCTGCTGTGAACCTCCACACATGGGTTTGTGTGGATGTGCTGTTCACACTCTCTACGCCTATGGTAGAATGGCTGGATCACTTGGTACCTGTGTGATTGAAAGACTATCTGGCCCATTCCCACAGTGGCTGGACCATTTCCATGTCAGCTGCCAGCCTAGGAGGGACCTGACTTCTCCACACCCCCACAGCCTGTGCTCTCAGACCTGTGACTGTTCAGTTTCGAGATATGGAGTGGTTTCTCTGGTGACTTTGATAGCTATGACCTCAGGTACCTTCTCATATGTTTTTTGGCTATTTCTGTTTTCTATGTCTTTGGACAAATGTCTACTAAAAAGAAATGGCAGTGGAGACATGGAAAGATGTGAGGTGAACTCTCACAGCTGCGGTCAACAGAATTTTTGACAAGAGTGCCAAGATCACTTAAGGGGTGAAGTACAGTGCCTTCCTCAAATGGTTAATTGGGCTCTATGTCTTTCCTTTATTGTGGCTTATGAGAGTTCTTTGGATAATCAGGTGCAAATCTCTGGTCAGATATGTGATCTGCCAGCATTTTCTCCCATTCTCTGGATTGTTTTCACTCTTGGTGTTTTCTTTAGAAGCACAGAAGTTTTTAATTTCGTTTTCTCTCTCTCTCTTTTGTAGTAGTAGGGATTGAAACCAGGGGTGCTCTAACACTGAGCTACATCTCTAGCCCTTTTTATTTTTTATTTTGTGAAACAGTCTCACAAAGTTGCCCTCAAACTTGCAATATTCCTGCCTCAGCTTCCTGAGTAGCTGAGATTACAGGTGTGCCCCACCTCTCCTGGGAAGGTTTTTACTTTTGGAAAAATTCAATGTGTCTTTTTTTTTCTCTTGTTGCTAGTAATTTTGACATCTTGTGCTAAATCCTGGGTCATGAAGATTTACCTGTGTCTTCCTCTAAAAGGTTTTTATTTTGTTTTTGGCACTGAGTGTTAACCTAGGACTATATGCTAATAAGTGCTCTGTCATGGAGCAACCCCCTCTGAAAGCTCTAGAGTGTTAGCTCTTAACATTAGTTTCTTTTTCTATGTGGTATGAGGTCAGGGTCCAGATACATTCTCTTGCATGTGGAGATCCATCTGTTCCAGACCATTTGAGTGATCTTGGCACTCTTGTCAAAAAGTCTGTTGGCCGCAGCTGTGAGGGTTCACCTCACATCTGTCCATGTCTCCACTGCCATTTCTTTCCAGTAGGTCGTAAAATCAAGAAGCATGAATTCTCCTGATTTGTTCTCCTCTTTTTGTATTGTTTGCTATTCTGGATCTCTTGGGATTCCATATGAATTTTAGAATCAGTTTGTCAGTTTTTGCAAGGAAAGCAGCTGTGATTTTGACAGGGATGGCTTTGAATCTGTAAGTCATTTTGGGGAGTGTTGACCTCTTAACAATGTCACATCTCATGGCTTCTGAACCTGGAATGTCTCCCCATTTATTTTGATCTTTAAGTTTTTTCAACAGTAGTTTGCAGTTTGCAAGTGGTGAGGTCTGCATTTCTTTTATGAAATTTACTGCTAAGTACTTTATTCCTTTGCTATTGTAACAAATTATTTTTTCAGGGCTGGGGTTGTGGCACAGTGGTAGAGCACCTGTCTAGCACTTGTGAGGCACTGGGTTTGATCCTCAGCACCACATAAAAATTAAATAAAATAAAGGTATTGTGTCCATCTACAACTAAAAAAAAATTTAAGAGAGAGAGAATTTTTTTTTAATATTTATTTTTTAATATTCGGCGGACACAACAACTTTGTTTGTATGTGGTGCTGAGGATCGAACCCGGGCCGCACGCATGCCAGGCGAGTGCGCTACTGCTTGAGCCACATCTCCAGCCCAAAAAATATTTTTAAAAATTGTTTTCTCAAATATGTTTTTGGATTGTTTATCACTAGCACTTGGAAACAGGGCAGCACCTCCTCTCTGTGGCCTACAGCTTTGCAGGCTTATTTCTTTTCTCTAGTGGGGTATCCGTGGGAGAGTACCTTCTTTGAAGTTTTGACATAGATGACCATGTTATCTGCCTGTAAGTTAGTACTTCCTTTACAATCCCAATACTTTTTTTTTTTCTTTTCCCTACCTAATTGCCCTGGATAGCAACTCTGGCACTGTGAAAGGAGTGAAATTGGCTATCCTGGTCTTGTTCTTGGAGTTTTGCCTGATACTTCTTCTGTATCTATTACAATGGTTGTGTCACTTTTTTGTATCAGTATGATGTATTCATGTTTTTGTGTCTGAGTGTGTGGACTGGAGATGGAACCCAGGGGTGCTTTTTATTCATTGCTAATTAATGTTTTCTTTTATCCTGTTAAGTGTCAAAAGTACCTGTTATTAGTTCACCCTGTGTTTTTTATTGATCACTGAAACTTTTTCATTTTTTTGCAAAAATGTGAATGCAAAGAAGAAAACTGTTTTGTTTCTTGGTGAAGCATCAGAAGGAGAATTGGAGTGTCTGTGGTGTTTGAGGGCAGCTTGTGATGTAGTAAAGTTTTCCTCATCTTGTTTTTGGCATTTTTCATGACAGGCAAGTCTAAGAGAAATACAGAAGCTGACAATGAGCTGGGAGGGTGTGTGACTTGGGGTTATAGGGTTGTGTTTGTGCATGTGTATGCATCTTCAAACCTCTGGCACCTCACATAAGGAGCCAGGCCAGGACAATGGAAATTCCCTAGGAAATATTTAGTATTTTATGTTTCTTTTCTTTTTGCAATACAGGGGATGAAACCCAGGGCCTCCAATAGGCCAAGCTACCAGGGGGTAGCCCAACCTCTCTTCTGTATTATTATTATTATTATTATTGTAAAAAATTATTTTCTCAATTCTGTTGTTGGATTGTTCATCACTAGCATATGGAAATAGGGCTGTACCTCATCTCTGTGTCCTGCAACTTTGCAGGCTTGTTTGATGACTCTAGTGGGGCATACATGGGAGAGTGCGTCTTCTTTGAGTTTTCTATATAGATGACTATGTTATGTGCCTACGAGGATAGTACTTCCTTTTCAATCCCAACACCTTTTTTTTTTTTTCATTTTCCCACCTAATTACCCTGGATAGCAACTCTGGGACTGTGAAAGTGGTAAAATTGGCCATCCTGTGTTGTTCTTGGAGTTTTGTCTGATACTTATTCTGTGTGTATTAAAATGGCTATTATTTTGTTCTACTGGTAGCATGTGTTAACATTTTTTTGTGTGTATGTGGTACTGGGGATTAAACTCATGTGTGCTTTATCTCTTTATCCCAGCCCTTTTTATTTTTCATTTTGAGACAGAGCTCACTAAGTTGTTGAATCAGGTCTCCAAACTGTGATCCTCCTGCCTTAGCCTCACAAGTTGCTGGGAGTATAAGCATGTGCCACCACACCCAGCTTATTAACTGATTTTTGATTTTAAAATATCCTTTTTATACCTGGGATAAATCTGCTTCATAACTTTTTATGTGTGACTAGTTAATGATTTTTCTATCCTTTCATGTCAAAAAAGTATCTGTTGTTAGTTTACCCTGTGTTTTTTTCTAACTACTGAAAATTTTTTTGCAAAATTGTGAACCCGAAGAAGAAATGCATTTTGTTTCTTGGTGAAGCATCAGAAGAAGAATTGGATTGTCTATGGTGCTTGAGGGTAGTCTTTATGAGAATCACAGCTTAGGACATAAAATACATGATATAGTAAAAATGATACATGATACATTTAAAATAGTCATGTTTTAAAATGTTGCCCTCTAGTTTTAAAAGTTTTCCTCATCTTGTTTTTGGTATTTTTAATAACAGGCAAGTCTAAGAGAAATGCAGATGTTGGCAGTGAGCTGAGATGGTGTATGACTTGGGGTTGTGGGGGTATGTTCATGCGTGTGCAAGCATCTTCAAATCTCTGGCACCTCACATAAGAAACCAGGCCACAAGGAAATGGAATCACTCTAGGAAATTTTATGTTTTTTCTTTCTTTTCTTTTTGCAGTACTGGGGATGAAATCCAGAGAATCCAATAGGCTAAGTTCCCCACTTACTAGGGGGTAGCCCAACCTCTCTTCTGTATTATTATTATTATTTTTGAGGCACTATAAAACTAGCTTCAGTAGATTTCTGAAATGCTCTTGGGTGCTAACTTGTGTCATTAAAAAACAAATCAGTAAAATCTTCTAAAGTCCTCTCTTTTCAATTCATTTTCTTTTAGTCTCAGACTAGTGTCCTGGAGGGAGTCTCTTGTCATGATTTGCAGAAATTTGGCAGCCTCATGTCTGCTGTGATCACCAAGTCCTGGCCCAAGAACAACAGAGTGGCCATGGAAGGCCTGGATGAGATTCTTGAACACCTGCTCACGGGGCCAGATGTGAAGCAGCTCTTCAAGTTGTACAGTGCGTATACGGCTGGTTAGGGTTGCTGTCCTTCCTCAGGCAGCAGAACAGGGCAAGGTACTTGACCTGATCCTCAGCCTGCATGTGCTGAGATTTGGTAAAGGCAGGATGGACAGAGGTGCCCAGGCAGGTGCTAGGCATCTCGTGTAATTAAGAACATCTAACAGCAG